>NC_047660.1:10455038-10695850 GCF_011762505.2 Arvicanthis niloticus | reverse complement strand
GGTTTAGTGACTATCAGATATATACAAATCTTCGTTTGTAGTTTTGAGTATTTTTGAGTACTACTACTTGTGTTAAAATATTAAAGTAATATTTTCTGAAAGGTTTGGGAGGGTGGGATTCATAAGGTTTACTTGGTTTTAACTTTGTATTAGTTACTTTCCTTTGCTAATAAAAATAAACTCACACCACTTCCCCTTGTTGACTCCGACAACAACAAAAAAATTAATTGAGTGATCAAAGTACCAATCTTTCTTTTCTTTGCAGAGCAACATTTTCACAGTGGGGGTAAAGAATTTACTAATGAGAAAACTTAGCAATAATTAAGGCATGAATGACTTGAAACTGGAATTGGCAACAATTATAAACAAGGTTTCTTTGTTCAGGTGGCTAGAGCGTAGGGCTATTTGTATCTCTCTACAATTAATTTCTTTAGAAGAACTTTGGCATGGACCCTGGAGTGCTACTGATACATGGTAATTCGAGCATTTCTCGTTTCCAATTTGGTTTTAATTTGCTTCTTTATTTTCTTTTATTTTGTGTTTTATCTGTCTAATTTTACTGTTTGAAAGATTCTCTGATTGAGCCTAATAACTGAAAATGTATCCCAAGTTAATATTAGTTGATTCAGCAAGTGATACCTTTGTACATGTACAGTGCTTGACATGCCTATCACCTCCCTTTTCCAACTAAACGAAGAAAGGTAAAATGTATCATCATTTTTATTATACCATTATCTTATCTATCTAGAGGTTTATTTTGCACATATAAAGAACATGATATTTTTTCCTTGCTGGCCCTCTTACCATAGTGTGTGTATTCATGTGGATTCCTTTAGAAAACTACTATTCTGTGTCCCATACTTGCTTTCTAAATCACTAGACAGAATCCAGTGCAACTAACATTTTAAGGAAAGTGGAAAATATTGTTGAATTTAATAATTACTCTGCTTTTTTTTTTTTTTACAAACTTTATTTTTTTACAAACATATTCTCAGGTAACAAAAACTATTTCACATCTTATTTCCGATTTTAATATATTTTGTTTCTTTAAACATGTAATTGCTTCATGTGTCTTATAAAGAATTTCTGAAAATTAGTTAAGAAATCAGGGACCGTCAACTCCTCCCTAATTTTACAAACCATGTTCACACTCATAAGCACTATGTATGGGGGCATTTTGTTTGATTCAATACATTTTTCACAGGCTCAGGAGATGCTCCTTTATTAATTTCTCTGCTATACATCATTTAATTTCCCTCTTGAAGCTATTGTGTGTTATAAATGATCTTATTTCAACACTTGAAATGATGACGTGTTTTCATATTTATATCGATAATATTTTGTATATGAGTGTTTGCATTTTATCATAAATCAGAATGTGCTTAGTATTATCTTATTTGGTCATAGTACACTATATTTTTATGTCGTGGTTTCAGTTTTCTAGCATCTTATTGATGATTTTTGAATTGACATTAAAATGGGATACTGAGTTGTTTTTTTTTTTCTGTCACTTTAAGTCATTGTTCTCACATAATATTGGTGTTAAAGTATGTATTAGGTATTTATGCATATTATTCTTAGATATTTAGAAAAGGCACGAGAACAACTGTGTAAAATAACTTTTATTCGCCTGATGTAATTGTCCTCTCAGAGGCTTCCTGCAAAAAAATCTCACCCTCTCTCGCTCTTTCTGAACTTTGGCTGACTGGTTCAGCTCGACTCTTTTGGCCCAAACTCCTCTTTAAACTGACTGAATCACTAATGCCTGGCCTTTAAGTAACTATGGGCATCTATTCTCTTCTTGTGATTGTTCTCTGGCTATTCCTGCCTTTGTCTACAACCCATACCTGTAAAACTGTCTCAGTTTTGGTTGCATATCAAATTACATGAAACCTCGGTTTCCAGAAGTTTTCTTCACAATCATATATATTTCCATGATGTTGAAGATAAGAAAATAATATTTGTATTCATTTATTAACTTAATATTTAAATTACATATAATATACTGTGTATAATTATTCTCATTTATATGGATAGAAATACCTACACAAATTTCCATTCACACTAACCATTCTAGTTTAACTGATATCAAAAAAAGAAATATGATTTGTATTTACATGCATTATAATTAAATATAAAATATATTGGCTTTATTTTTTTTACTTAAAAACTACTGTTCTTCTCTATATGATGCAGGAAAGTGAATATTATTCATTCTCTAGAGAAAGTAAGGAGAAACGAAAAACTTAAACATATTCATAAAATATGTGTCTGAGCTACAAATTAATTCTTAACAAGCAAATGGAATATTAATATGAGCATTTTTTCAGTGAGGCAATTATTTCCCAGTAAATGCATTTTAAAAAGGAATAAAATCCTGTTCCAAGAAGCTCAGCATAAACATAGTCATGATTCATTTTATGAAAAGTAAATTTCTTACTTAATTCAATAGTTTTCCTTTACTAAGTAAATTTGAAGCTTACTTAACTTGTACACTTAATCTACTCTGATTCAGTTTTAATATATATTTGCAAGCATAATTGCTTTTAATGGTTTTTCCCTATGGGTAAATAAAAAATAATGTTATTCCAAAGAGAGGGAGCTTGTCTTCCAAACAAATTAATCTGCTTATGTAATAAAATTAATAAAAATATTTCAGTTTCACAAATGGACTTATTTCCCAGTTCCCCCATCTTAAATTATAAATGTTGCCTTCCACAAACCAGAATGCTACATAGAAGTGAGAAGTATTTATTTTAAGTTGCCTAAGATGTTATAGTTTGATATTCTCCATTTGTGTCTGGATGCAAATTGATGAATAATCTACATAGTGCCCAAAATTAGGTTGCTTAAATTAAGAAAAAATATACTAAGATTGAAGGACTACTCATCAGATCATACCAATACATTATTTATTGTTTTGCCTTGACTAGTTCATTTGTATCTATAAAGTTTCAACTTATTTAGTTAGTAACATTTGTTGCTGTTTATCTAAAACAATGTTACTGTTATTTACAAGCTAGGTACTCCAATATTAGCACTTAGATCATTGACAATAGCTAGCTAGAATGTTGCTATTTGAATTCTCCCCTCCAAAATTTTAGTTTTGATCTTTTAGTAGTATGATGTACAGGGTCTATCAAGAATGTATTAAGAAAGGAAGGCTTCTCTTCCACATTTTAAGACTTTATATAAATAAAGTCTCAAATTTCAACTTGTGTGTTCTGTTTTCTGCAACTCATTGTACAACAATAAAGCTATCATTAAATATTTGTGCCTTGATTTAGAGAGTTTTTAGTTTTTAAAGCTATGGAAAATAACTTTATGTTGTTTATAATGAACTCATTTCAGATATTTTGTTATAGCATAAAAAATAACCCACAAAATCATACATAATAGACATAAACAGGTGCTTGTTATTTGTTCATTTTTCCATCTAAAATAGGCTGCCTCCTGTAATAGGATGAATTTTAAGGTCTTTAATTCCTATGATTACTACCATGTTTGTGCAGTTTTAATTAGTAACAAAGATTCTGTAGAACATACATGGATTTAATCAGCACTCCAAGAAATATTATCCAGGTAAGCTTCAATTAAACACAATAGTTTACTAATCTGAATGCAATAGAGATATTCTTAGACATTCAAGAAAAAGTATCTTCATGAGAAATATTCTGTTAGAAGTACACGGAAACTATAGATAATTCCCCTAAAGTAAGCCCTCTCTGCTGAGAAAACTCCAATCTGAAAGACAGAAAGAACACAGGGTGGGGAAGGGGCAATTCTCACTCCTTCATTTAAAAAGAAATGACATCTCTGCATATGGAGCCCTGAACTTGCAGAGGATACTGGACATCAGATAAGCAAACACCAGCCCTGTCTAGATTCCAGTCAACATAGGATATCCAACCATTGACTTTAGAATCACAAGCTATATGTTATCAATAAGCATTGTTTTTAACTACAAACGTTCATTGTACTTTATTGTACAGCAAGGAAAAAATTTCAATCTAATCTGAATACAATAATTTAAATGTATAAGATGACAAACAGTCAATGATCTGATGTTCTACAATGGCTGCCTACAAGCATGCTGTGCATACACTGGTTATCATATCTTAATGCAATAAGTTGCATTTATTAAGGTAATAAAAAATTAATGAATGAATGTTCTACAATGACTACCTATCAATATGATATGCATATACTGGTTATTATTTATTCCTTCAAACATTTCCAAATCCTAATTATATATTTGCAAGTGTAAGCAGGAATTACATTTAGAAATTATCTTATAATGCCTAACAATATTTTATATTGTTTGGATTAAGAGTTGGTTAATTGTACAATAAATAAAAAATTATAAGATATCCAGACAATCTGGTGCAATTATCAGTATGTTTGCTACTATAAGGTTAAAGATAATATCTTTCTAGAGTGCTGATTTGCCCAAGGCCACAGTGGTTCCTTAGGCTGATTTCCACAATTATGTCTAACTTTTTTCTTTTTGTTTTATGATTTACATCTGTTTGCTTATTTGCTATAACACATGCAAATATATGTTTTATAATATATATAAAAATATATGTTATATAATATATATAAAAATATAAAAAATATAATTATATTTTAAATAATATGTATAAATATATATGCACATACATATGCATGCATAAACACACACATACACACAAACACACACATATATATACACACATATATACACACACATATACAAACACATACATGCATATTATACATACACACACATACATACATACATACACACACTCATACACACACACACAAATAAAAACACCTGGCACATCAACAGCATAAAGTAGTCCAATTTCAGTCACTTATTTTGTCGTTTCTAGTGTCCATTCACATGCATTATATACTTGTCACTTTGTTTTCTCAAAATGAGACGTCTTTATCCTCACTTCCCTAAGATAATATAATAAACTCCAGAGATGAATAAAATGTAAAGGAGCTCTTTTTACCCTGATACTATATAGATAGGAGTGGTTATCAATACCTGCTTTTATTTGAGTTTGAAGTTAAAGTCTATTTAATATAAATTCATCAATTATAAACATAAAAATTGGTAGTTTTGCTATCATATGAATAGTGTCTGTGTGGCTTAAAAGTTCTATAGAGTGAAGGAATTACTCAGCTTAGTTTCACATTTTCCTGTTCCAGCAATAGAGCAAAGTATTCATAACTTGCTGCATAAAATTTTTTTCACTTTAATTAATTATGTAACATACCAAACACTGATGATTTTGACATTTTCATACACACATATGTCAATACACTTTTCTGTTTATATTCACCCTTACTTTGCCTGTTCTCTTCTCAATGATTATATGGTTCTCACTGAAGAATTTTCATTTGAACAACATTAATTTTAATTTTAGAAGTAAATTTGTTGAGGGTTATTCTATATTCTCAATTTAATTGGTATTTTTACTTAGAGAATTGTGTTGAGTAAGAAAACCATATAATGGTTTAGGGTCCTTGCTACTGCTCTTGAAATCATGAGCAAGGATTATTTAAAAATATTTGAAGCTCTATTTTGCCCTATGGTACAGCCTAGTAAGCTTCTCAGCAACACTACTTATTCACACTAAATTTTGACAAGTATATAAATGATTATATTCTAGATAGTCTTTATTCTTCAAATTAGATTTTGTAAGTGATGTAGTTTGTAAATTTCCATCTCCTTTTTTCCTTTTATGGTTTAATTAAATTTTCTGCACAATTATTGGTGATAGGCATATTATTTTTTCCAATAGTTGTGAATCAGATATGTACCTGTGTGTTATGAGTTTTGGCTAGTACACAAATATCATCATTTCTTAAAGATATATTTAAGTCATCTCTCAGTGTATTTACTCATTCGAGTTACTGTATGTCTTCTATTTAGTATGCTTAGCTGCCTCATAACGGTACATAATTAGAATAACCTGAAACATATTGTGCACATGTAAAGAATCCGTTCTTTAACCCACTATTTGCTATCATCCAACTTGGTAGTTAATGTAAATTTTATAAATGTGTTCAGAATAATATAGGGGGAAAATCCTTTAAAATATAGAAAATTTGCTGTGAGTCTCTGCATCTGCTCTTATCTGTTGCTGGATGAAAGCTAACTAATGACAATTGGGCAAGGTACCAATCTATGTGTATAGCAGAATATCATTAGGACTCATTTGATTGATTTTTATCAGTCGTGTTTGGTTCCATTTTGAGTCTCTGGACTCTCCTGACTCTGGATCCAGGACATCCAGGCAGTTTTAGGTGTGGGCGCCCTCTAGTGTGGCATGGCTGTCAGACTGGATCAGTCATTAGTTGACTACTTCCATTGAGTTCTCTTCCCCTTTTCTGAGCACATCTTGCAGGTTGAACAAATTGTAGGAGATCCTGTGGCTTGCCAGTGCCGCCACTAGACTCCTTGCTGGGTTACAGAAGATGACCTATTCAGGTTCTGTCTCCGTTTTTTATTAGATGTCTTAACTAAAGTAACCCTTATAGATTCCAGAGAGCTTACACTGCACTAGGTTTCCAAACTGTCTCCAAAATGCTCCCCTCCCCCCAGTTCTATACATCACTCCTTGTATTCTCCGCCGCTGAGCAGAGCATTCTTCCCAGACATGATCTCTCTTCTTCCCATCCCAAACAATCCTCACTCCACCTACAAAACCTTTTCTCTCCCGCCATCCCAGGGAGATACATATATGCCCCCAAGAGCCCTACTTGATTAACCTTTACTTAACAGATAATATTACTTATAAGTTAGTACACACCATATTTGTTTTTTCTGTGTCTCACTTTATTTCCTGGTTCCATTCATTTGTCCAACGTTTACAGAACATTCACGGATATGTGCTAAGTCCTTTACATACATACTATGATTGTGTAGCTTGGTGTTTATGGGAGACTACTCTAAAACTGGGATCAGGAGATGCCTATAATTCTTTTGCCTGCTCTGAGAAACCTTTTCCTCCTGCTGTTTTACCTGGTCTAGCCTTAGGGTGAGGGTTTGTGCCTGTTCTTACCGTAGCTTTTGCAGAGATTTGTTGATGTCTTTGGAAGTCCTGATCTTTTCTGGGAGAAGATAGTGAAGGGCAGGGGTAGTGAATGCGGAGCAGAGGGGAGGTGGGAGGAGACTGGCAGGAGGGGAGAGGGGGAAGCTGTGGGAGGGTTGTAATGTATGAGATTTTATATAATTTAAAATTATCTTTATGGATGTATAGCTAAAAATTTCTTTGCAAAATTATATCAAATAAATCCTCTTTGTTTGCTTGCTCACTTGTAGGGAGAGATTTGAATAAGTTACTGTAATAAATATGCCAAATCACTGTAGTCATGTAACCAAGACAAGATAATTTGATTGAGTTCTAAGCCAAGCTAAGAAACATTGAAAGACTTTGTCTTAAAAATAAAAATTATAGAACTCCTCTTCTGCCAGAATTTGATGAAATATAGATTCATGTTTACATCTAGATATATAGGATTGTGTTAATTCTTAAATTCTGCATAAAATCATTAAAAATTAATGTATTTAATTAAACAACTTTGCTTTGTTTTTAATTTATGTGCCTGAGTGTTTCATGTATATTTTTATTTGTTCAACATTCACCTCACAGCTTCTCTCAGAAGGCAGAAGAACGTGTTGCACCCCTTGGAGAAAAAAAAATTTACAGACTGTTATAGACAAGTATGTAGGTTCTGGAAATCAAAGCTCTGATCACTGGCAGAACAACAGATATTCCTAAATGCTGAGCCATCCCTCCATTCAGTGCATTTAGAACAAATGTTCTGATTTTATATTCTAAAAGTAAGGGATCTTTTTGATCAGAGGCTCTAATAATTATAATCAACATATGGTCTTAGGCTATGTTCCTATGTGAAGCCCGAGGGAACTTATGGTTGTTTCTAGATTCCATTTGTTTAATCTATATTAGTCCTGGTCATATAAATACTCAATATGGACAACAGTGGACCACTAGTCACTCTTTGTAAGGGAACATCTACTTATATAAAGGATATTAAGAATAATTTTAACATTTATTGAAAGACCTAATCTAAGTCAGCATAGTGTCATTACTATTGCTTTATTAGTGAGTATAAGATTGAGATAATTTATTATTAAGTATAAGTTTAAGGTAATCTTCCATTATTTATTCACATATGTTGCCACAATTTTGTGTATAAGGAAATTATAGGTTATAGCCACAATTCAAAAGCTGGTAGGATATATAGTGTGTCTTAGTTATGGTATTACTGCTGTGAACAGACACCATGACCAATGAAAGTCTTTTTCTTTTAGATAAGACTACTTTAATGCATCCATAGACTTAGATCATAGAGAAGTAGTAACACTGAACATTGACATTGGACATTGAAGAAAAAGCAGTTGTTGTAATGAGATCTTCTCAGTCATACATCTTTCTTGATGTTAAACATACATCCTAGTGCAATGAAAGGGAGTTATGATGACAGGTAATTTATCTTTCTGTGGAAGTGGATCCAGAGCAAAAGACAACAGTTAGTTGGGGATGGCTTACAGGTTCAGAGGTTCAGTCCAGTATTATCAAGGTGAGGGCATGGCAGTATCCAGGCAGGCATGGTGTAGGAGGAGCTGAGAGTTCTACATCTTCATCTGAAGGCTGTTAGTAGAAGACTGACTTCCAGGCAGCTAGTGTGAGGGTCTTAAACCCAACCCCACAGTGACCCACCTACTCTAACAAGGCCACACCTCCTAATAGGACCATTCCCTGGGCCAAGCATATATACACCATCACATAGTGATAGTGATATGAATAGTTATTATATGTATATGGAATTATTATAATTATTTGGTTCCAAATTCTTTAACACCTATATTTTAAAACTTGTAGGTAATTATTAAACATTGTTCTACATACAGGAGACAATATGTAAACAGTCTGTATAATGCTACATTTATATTCATATTTTAGGGTAGAACAATTGGAACCAATTGACATAATCATTTGACAGGTTCATTGTTTTGTATTTGCAGAGAGACCAACATATTTGTGCTACCAATGTCTTTATAGAACCACATTGCACGTAACAAGGGAAAAAGTCAAATGGAATTTCTGATGACCTTAATGGATGCATACCTGGAAAAACAGAAAGAATAAGAATATAATGTAAGGGTTCATACAAGGGTTATAATGTTGATGATAGTGACAAAAATAGACAAGAAAGCTGGAATGTTCTTCAAAATAGTTAAGAAATTAAATAGATATTTCTTTCTGACTTCCCAAGCACAGCTGTTTGACATCTCTATTTTTATTCTGCAAGGCCTCCCATTTTGCATTGTGGCTGATACGCTTAAAGACACAGTTTGTTTTCTTACTTTGCCACAGATCCATCTATATTTCTTTTCTGGATGACTGAAGCAGAGTTGGGTAGCATAAATTCAGATAAAAGGGCATATATCCATCACAATCTAAGAAAATGTGGCTCATGTCATATGTTTTATAAAGAATGATCAGAGAAGAAAGAAAAATTTTAAATTTATAAACTAAGGTACACATTTCCCTAGTTCAAAATTATCCTCATTAGTGTATGCTTTACATGAGTTATTTTTTTCCGCTAGGTAAATTTTAAGGTCTTTTCTACTTTAAAGGGTTTATTAATATTTGATGAGTTTACAGCAGAGAACTATTTTTAGTTTTTATATTGCTTTTACTGTATGGTCCTCTATAAATCCTACTTTTTTCTTACAGTGAAATAATATAAATGACATGAACCAAACAGTAGAGTTTGGGCATAAAGAGAATTTATCTAGTTTCCAGCCGATTGTCAAACAAAAAAATATTGTTTGAAATCTAGCTTTAGAAATAGTTTGCATTTTGTGTAAAAATAGTTCTCATGATTTGGGGGGGACACTCAATGAAGTATATAACAAGAGACTCACTCTATCAAGTTCCCATACTTTGCTCTGACAATGAACCAATAAAATCTACTAAAGCAAACGAGCACACAAATATTAAATGCCCACAGAAGAAAGCCAACAATGTAATTTACTGAGTGTTACCTAAATTTATGATGTAGAAGCTGCTATTGTTCTTACTAGAGATACCACTCAGGGCTCAAGAGCAGCATGTGATATCCGTGCTATTCTCCTATGTTTGGTTCCCAGCACCCAGTTCCTATAACTCCAGTTCAATGGAAACTTATGGCCATTAAGAACTGTGTGCTAGTAGATACACATATAGTACATACAAAGACCTGTAATTTCTAATGTCATCATTATTAATATCCATATATGTGTACAACCACCATATATGTATGTATATATGTATGTGTGTGTATGTACATATATGTATGTATATATATGTATATATACATACATATATATGTGTATATATATATATATATATATATATATATATTTGTATGTATTACATAAACACAACCTGCCCAGTCTATACAGTATTACCTTTATATTTTCAAACAAAACATTTCATTTGAAACCCATTGATATTCTCATTTGACAAGCTCGTTTTTGCATAGGCCGATTGAGGGGCACATGGCTGATGTAAGGTCATGACTGTATTAGCTGGGCCATGCTCAAAAACAACACTTTGCGTTTCCTTTATTATGCTTTCTGGCTTTTATGTTATTTGTTACCTTTTCCATTATGAACACTGAACCTTAGTAAGGGTAGAATAAATGCCCTGTTTCGGGATGAACTTGTCTCTTATTCTCTGCATCTTGTATGGCAGATATCATTAGCAGCCAGCTGTCTCTACACTCCTTGTGGTTTATTAAAGGGAGAAAGTTTTCTGATTAAGGCTGATAGTTTCTATCAATGAGCACACACATAAATATTTTAAAGGAAGCTTGAAAATCTGAAAATGTAGTTACAAAATAGAAGCAATTTTACTTCTAAGATCTAAGAATGTGTCATACCTTTGTTGGTTTTGTAGAGTGAAAAATTATAAAGGCCATTTTATGAAATATGTGTAGATTTCTTTGCCCTTAGACCTGAGCAGAAAAGTGCAGATTCCAGAACTAGGAACTGAAAATAAGATTTCAGGTCTTCACTTTCCCCGGGGCACATTCCGGGTGGAGGACACTGCCCCTGAATCAAGCCTCAAGCAGTAGGCCCACCTATAGGTGGGAGAGGCCCAAGGCAGGAAGACACATTCCTGACTACAGATAAAGATGCTGCCACCTAGGTGGGGGCTATAGCCGGAAGATAGTTAATCTGAAATAGTTGGTAATGGCAGGATAGGACACAATGACATGATAAAAACCACATTTTTTAGAAGAATGCAGGGTGATTTCCACATGACACTAACCATTCAGGGTGAGTTTCTCTGGAATGTTTCGCTATTCTTATGTTATATATCCTTGGCAACCCCTCACCCCGGCCCCACTCCCCTGGTTTGCGGTTTTTCTCTTTAAGACGATCCACGGACTGGATGTTGGGGTCGGACCCTACTCCTGCGCAAGTATGTGGTCAGATCACTGGCTGCCAGCTCTTTTCCCTAATAAACCTCTGCTGATTGCATCCAGGTATGGCTTCTTGTGATCTTTGGGTGGTCTTGATTTTCTGAGACTTGAGGAAGGGTCTCCTGAGTATGGGGGGGTCTTCAGTTTTAGATGAGTATCAACTTTCTAGTTTGAAATTGCAATACTTTTTCTTTTATTGAAGTAAATTTTTTCACATATAGTATATTCTTATTAGAAGTCTACTTCCCTCTCCTGCTCCCAGTTCATCCCTTCTTCCTGTCCCATCCTGATCTTTCCCTTCGTATTTCTCATGAGAAAACAAACAGGCTTCTAAGAGATAATAATACAATAAAAATAAAATATACTAAGATAAAACAAAAACTAACATACCAAAGTTAGATGAGACAAATAATCAAAATGCCCAGGAGAAGGCCCAGGTATCAGACCCAACCACTCTCACATTCAGAAAGCTATAATATATACTGAAAGGACTTAGGGCAGGCCTGTGCATGTTTCAGTCTCTGTGGGTTCATTTGAGCTTAAGTTATGTTCATTTACAGGACCTTGTTTTCTTAGTGTCCTCCATCCCCTCTGGCTCTTATCTTTGGCTCTTATTTTTTTTCCTACCACCTTTTCTGTGGAGTTCCCTGAGAATCAAGTGGAGGGATTTGATTGAGACCTTCCATTTAAGGCTGAATATTACAAAGTCTCACTTTGCATGTCTTGGCATGTTTGTTTGTTTTGCTTTGTTTTTATTTTGCTTTGTTTTGTTTTACCTCTATTTGTTCCAATTTGGTACAGGAGGAATCTTCTCTGATAATCCAGCCATGTATTTATATACCAGGTTTGAAGTATGAGTCACTATTTCATTTCTGCCATGTGTGTCTCAATCAGAGAATTGTTACCCCCAAAGTAGTAAGTGCATTATTGTACCTGTGGGCATATCTTGCTTGATGGGTTGATATTGTAGTTCATAGGGCTTATAGTTAGGTAGGAAGACAGACACCTGTTGTCTCCAGTAGCCTATATTATACCTTCTAGAGAACTGGATGATAGGGTAGAAGGCTCTAGTTCTGTCCAAACTTGATTTCTTAATAATGCACACAGAATATGCAGGGTCTTCAGTGATACATGTTATCAACTCTCCCTGGTGGATGCTATATATGAAGAGTACTGAAAGATCCCCAAGAGGGGAATCCCTCACTTAAGTCTTGGGATGTCACAGCCACCCAATAATTCACAAGACACAAATCTAGATGCAATCAACAAGAGGTATATTTTGGGATCAACCAGCTGATGGTCAATCCATAACTCAAGCAGGAGCAGAGAAATTGACCCAGCAGTCTGGGGAAGGGGACTTTTAAAGGGTAAAACCACAAACCAGAGGGGTGAGGGGGTAACCAAGGGATCAAGAATGCAATCTTGTTCAATCATTTATCTTGTGATCAGCTACTTCCTGGATCCACCCAGATGATTTATATCTTTCTTTGTACCATTCACCTTGTGGATGTGTCTCCCTGCTTTGGGCCTTTCCCACCTGCAGGTGTGTTCTCTTCCCTGAGGTCTGAGGAATGTTAATCAGCCCCTCCCTTCCTCTCCCTAAATGTTAATCCAGCAAGTGTCCTCTGATTCAGGAATAATGTACTTCCTCCCAGAATGCAGAATGTATCCTGGGACAGTGAATTCCAAGACCTAAAAAATCTCACCCTTAGTTCTGCTTTCTTTATGGAACTAGTGAACCTGCTGACCTACATTTTTGGTCTAGGGGTCATAAATACTTTCTATACTTTCATAAGTTTTTCTATGTCTTCAGTATCAGGATTCTACATGGGGTTTGGGACCTGTGCACACTCTTTTATCAACGACTCATAAAGAACCACCTCAATCGCTGCATTGAGATCTTGTTTAATAATCATTGTTTTATGTAGCTATACAAGATGTCTCCTTTCTAATTTTCTATTTATTTACACTATATGTTCAACTTGACTTACAAAGTAATAAAAAATTTCACATTGGTTTTTAAAGATGTTTTAGTTTCTGTAATAATTTTCTGTTTTCTAGGTCACTTTAAAATTGCTCCCACTCCAACTTTGCTTAAACTTCCCCTCACAAAATTTCCCTCTCTGTTTTGTTGGAACATGCAGAGGAAGAGCAAAGCAGCTTAGAACTCATGGAATGCAGCCCACTTGTTAGCACAATCACAGTGGAGAGGCAGAGCCCTGAGGACTACTGTTCTAAGGACTCCTGCTGTTGTGAAATTTTGCTCTGTATGTGGTCTTCAGGTCCTCACATTCTTCTTAATATATGAGTTGTATGAAAACCCTAGCCCATCACTGGACAGTATCACTGGTACTCACAATAATGGTGCTTGACTTTTTTCAAGCATTGCTGCTAGAGCAGATGAATGATTCAATCACCACCCCTGGGAAAGAACTTAAGAGATGTAGATTGTTTAGCAATGGCCACCACCCTTAGAATGAATTTGAAAATAGATTGTTAGTAAGGTTATATTGAGATGTTTTTGTCAGTGGCTCTCATGTAGAAAATTATAGGGAATAACTGAAGTTTAGAAAGGCCATTTTGAATAATTAAGGCAGGATGTTTTAAGTCAGGCAACAAGTATAATGGCAGCTTTTCTAGTAACAAAATAGTGTGCCTCTCTTGCTAAGGCTGAGCTGGTGATCAAGGTGATAATACCTTGTGTCTTTTTTTTTATACTCACCTTTGTGATATGATTTAATAAAACACATTGTTGATAAGTAGACATGTATCCTGAGGATTTAAAGTAGAAAATGACTGTAATTTATACAAATGTTTTAGATTTGTGATTATTTTAAGATTTTTTACAATATTACATTTTACACATAAATAATAAAACATTTGACTTTTTTCTTTGTAAAATCAAATTGCAAGCTGCCAATAAAGAAAACCTGGCTGAGAAAATTACCTTGATTGCTTACACTTTTGTCAGTCTAATAACAAGTTGCTTAGTTACAAATGTATGTGGGTTCTTGGGAATAATTTGTTTTTTCTTCACCTGTAATACATAAAAAGTTATTAATGTAAAATCATTGGGGATCAACTTTTCCTATGTATGTACACTATAATCGTTTACTTAAAGAAAAAATAGACTGTAACCACATGGTGATTTTTGAATGCCTTGAAAGATTTTGCTGGGATGTATGAACCTTGGGAGAAAAATGAAGTTGTTAGATCTTTGCTTCCTCCACCAAATGTATGCATTAAATGCATGTAAAGTGGTTGAAGTTTTGTTCTATCCACCCAGAGTATGAATGTGTATTTGTATGTATGTATGTATGGATGGATGGATGGATGGATGGATGGATGAAAATGTTGGAGCTTAGTGAAGCTGGCTACATCCACGCAGTGTGTGTGTGTGTGTGTGTGTGTGTGTGTGTGTGTGTGTGTCTGATTCTTCCCCCTTTTCTCTTCTTTTTTTCCCCAGCCCTCCAAGGAACATTTTGCCAGTCCCAGTTTATTGCAAACTCTACACACTGTCACAGTTTACCCTGGATGTCAAAGCTAGTCTTTGACACTATTTCCATATGGTATTTGTGAATTAGAGATAGGATAAGTATAGATTATGTAGTGAATATGATTACATATTGAAATTTAAAAAGCAACTGTGAAGCCAGTATTTACTAGACCTAAGTGAAGTGACATTTAAGCATTGGTAGCTGCCTAGGAGTCATTGAACTGGGTCTTGAGGTATAAATATTTCCAGTTTTCTGAGAAACCAACAAATTGGTTTCCAGAGTGCTTGTGCAAGTCTGCACTCCTGCCAGCAATGGATGAGTGTTTCACCACATACTTTCCAGAATGTGCTTTCCCTTGAGTTGTTGATCTTACCCATTCTTATGGGGAAAGGTGAAGCAGAGGCACAGCTATTCCTAATGCATTCACAGGTTGGGTGCAAAAGTGTATGATACACATAGCATATTATAATCCTGACAGGTAGATAGAATGTTATATTGGAGGACTAGGCCTAAATTTTTTGTTTCTCAGAACAGGAAAAGTAAATTCCAGAAAAATCTACCCCTCGATGGCAGCCAATCAGGAGCTTCTAAGAGCTGCCCAACCGCCTGGCCTGAGCAAAGCCAGGAATAATAAAACAGCAAGGGTTCTGGAAAGCCCCACAATTATAGAGAGCCTCTACTAGCCACAAAAGCACCCAAAGCCCTGGAGATAGAGATAACCAAGAAAACAAGAAGTGAAAGTTATCCACTTCTACCCTAACAGGCTTTAAATTGACTCTGCAAAGCTTACATCTCTGTTTTCCATCCCGATAAATGGGATATCTTTACATACTGGTAATTTCTGCAAAATAAAACACTCTTTGCCATTGCATATTCTTTGAATCTGGAGAATCATTTTTTTGGCAAATCACAGATCCTTGTAATCTTAGTAAGTACAACAAAGTTAATAACATTAATTTCTTTAAAAAGTTGCTATTAAATAAATCCAACACTAAGCTTCATATAAAGATACTTAGAAATAAGAGCTCAAAATTAAAACATAAAATTATGAGCAAAATAATAAATTTGAAAAATTGCATGATTCTAATCTTGGCTTAGTCCACAAGAATATAAAACTATTATCATTCACAGTAAAACCTAGAGTGATATTTAAAATGAAAATTAATAAAATAATATTATTATAGTCTCACTAAAATATTTTACACTTTTTATATAGCATAAGTAGACCCATAGGTGCAAGAATACATAAATATTAGGAAATACCACACATAATAGCAACAAAAATAATAAAAAAATTGCTCTGAATATTAATACACATATGTAATACTTTTGGCAAAGAATTAAGAGAATATATCTTATGATAGAGGAAGATACGATTATTTCTATTATGCTCAATTAATGTAAAATCTGTAGATATCTAAATCAAATAAACATTAATTACTAACTATTAATAGAAAGAGAATAACAGGATTGTCTTTGTTATATGCTACTTATGTAATTAATATTAGCATCTATGCATAAAGATTAGGTAAAATGATTAATTTTTTAAAATCTGAGGAAACATAGTATTGCAACATTGCCAACAAATTTTCTCCAGTTACAATGATGAAAGCTTGCTAGGTGGTGCTGGAACATGACTTTAATCTGGGGGCAGGGCAGAGGCAGGTGGATATCTGAGTTAGATATCAGCTGGTTCTACAGAGTGAGTTGTAGGACAACCAGAAATTCACAAAGAAACTCTGTCCTAAATAACAACAACAAAAACAAAACAAAGACATCAAGAAAGAAAAAGAATGAAAGAGAAAAAGAGGAAGGAAAGAAAAACAGAAGAAAGAAAATAGGAAGGAAGGAAGAAAAAGAAGGAAGGAAGGAAGGAAAGAAGGAAGGAAGGAAAACTAGGGAAAAGAAAAAAATTATCAAAGAAAAAAAGAAATCCTTGACAATTAATGTAGTAAAGGGGGCTTTTAAGAAAGACTTTACTCATTTGTTTTAGATATGTGATGACTACATTGTAGCTAGCTTCAGACAGACCAGAAGAGGGCATTGGTTCCCATTACAGATGGTTATGAGCCACTATGTGATTGCCGGGAATTGAACTCAGGACCTCTGAAAGAACAGTCAGTGTTCTTAAACCCTGAGCCATCTCTCCAGCCCGTAGAAGGGTCTTTAATATTCTCTTCTTAGAGATATTTTGATCAACATCAAAATTCTTTTGTGTTCTTGTTCTTCTCAATATTGACTATTTAAAATGTGAAATGAAATTTAAATTAAGATGAAAAAAAGAAAGATATTGTGCTAATGATCCAATTTTCCTAGTCTGTTAATGGTAATAAAACCTAGGAGGATCAAGTTTTGATCTTTTCTTTCTGTTGAATCATAGCATGGATTTCTTAAAATTACACAAAGTGGACAGACATCTATTTTAAAGAAAATGCTTCTTTAACAATTGTGAGAAAATATTTTATAAAAAAAAAAAAACAGCAAATCTCCAGTTTTCAGATAAAACTCACATATCAACTAATAAAATTTGAATTTACAGTTAAGAGTGAAGAACAGGGCATCAAGATTTAAGGGTCAATGTAGGTCCCTTGAACCTAGGCCACAGTGTTGATGGTTAGTGTGTTGTACAGTTAACTAATAACACTGTAAGTTTCAAAGATCAAAACTTTGTCTTATCAAGTTTAAAGCCAATCTTACATCACAGATGAAATCCTGAAGACAAAGAAAAATATAGTAACACCAACAGAGTTCTATCTGTGTGATATGATGTCATGGCTATGACAAGGTAAGATATCTTTGTGTTTGAACCAATTCAATGGTGATTACAAACAGGTTTCAGTTGAAGAACTCTTCAATTATGTCCTTAAATAAAACCCGAGGTAGTGAGACTCACTTTTCCAAGGTGATTTATAGTACTGAAAATTCAGTTTCTATGCCAAGGCTCTTAATTTCTCTCTAACAACACCATAGTCATTTTTAGAATCTTTGTTAACTAATTTCATATGCACTATTTCTATGAATGCTTATTGTTTATTGAACCACAGAGCAGACAATAAATACTGTCATGAATTGACTTAGGGGAGATTTTAAAATAGATCTCTGGAATAGAAAATGATGTGGTTTTTTAGGAGCTGCTTAGTTGTGGGTCCATTAGAGTGGATCCTTTTCTCCTTTTTTTTTTAATCCTTGAAACATACATCAAGGTGGCTTAATTGAATTTATGTAGCCATGAGTAAAGCACTTTAAATTTTGTGTGTCATCACTGTCCCTAATTTTAGATAATTTATAGTGTTCAGTTTCAAAGTGAAGTTTGCAGAGGTAAAGAATATTGGAATGACAAAGTATGTCTTGTGAGTTACAGCTTGAATTATTCTACTTTTAAGGCAATGTTAGGCTCTGTAGAGCAGAAGACAGATGATGTTTCTAGTCAGTGATAAAAAAAAACAATTTTTGAGATTATAAGATTAAAGGTTGGAAAAGATAAAAATCTTACAATTGACCCATTTCATTTTAAGTTATTTTCTAAATATTGAATTTAATTTAAAACATTGTCCCATGTAATGTTATATACACTTGGTATTTCCAGTCTTTTAATTGACTGATATGCATTTTCTGTTTTAATAAAGCATGTCATTTTTAATGTTTTATTAAAAATTGCTCTCTTGACTCTGTCAACACTAACTTTCAATTTAGACACAGTTTAATATAATCCATATAGCAATGTTCAAATAAGCTTTTTAATGATCACAATAAGTGTCATATAATTCATTAAAATGTCTCTGCTGGCAACAGACATAGTACAAGAACACAACAATAAGCAAAACGGAATCCATATGCCAAGGGCAGAGTTAAAACCCTCTCTCTTTTTTTATTACATATTTAGATCTTATTTAGTTTGTCTCCAGTATCACTCCTCTCTGTGAATCTTCTTTGAAGCCTTAGTTTCTAAGCAAATAGCAGGAATACTTTGTATTATGCTCTCTGCCTATATTTTAATGTATCCATGACATGTTTTTTAATCTCTCACCATACCTTAGAAAGGTGACACGTGTTTCATCCTAAAGTGCGACATAGGAAAAGTATATACCCAAGAAGAGTGGACATATCCCAAGTGGCCATCAGTCTTGTGGACAGACACACTGAACAAACAGGTAAATCAGAGGATGTCAACACAAACAGACAGACACATGAGCACAGCTCTCAAGGGAATTATTTTATTAGGCTAGTTTTCATTCTAAGATATTTCAAATATAGGGATCTTTATCTTTATTAATTTTTGTTATATTTTTTTAATTTCTTCATACTCTAGTGAAATACTACAGTGAAAAGCATTTATTTTCCTCACAAAATTTCTGTCCTATACTATATGCAGCCATTTAATGCCTCTTTTTGAAAAAAAAAAATTCTCATCCACATAACACTGTTGTTGCAGGTACATTATTTACACTTGTTCCTGTTTGTTTGTTTGTTTGAGACAGGGTTTCCTTATGTAGCCCTGGCTGTCCTGGAACTATCTCTGTAGACCAGGCTGGCATCAAATTTATAGATATCCACATGCCTCGGCCGCCCAAGCACTGGGATTAAAAGCATGTGCCACCAGGATCAGTTGTATATTTGTTACTCTAAATTCAATTTTCAAAATCAGAAATTTGTATTAAGACTCTCATTGTTAACTCAATTTCAATCTGTAGGCTTTAATGTGACACAGAAAATAAATTGGTGACCATATGTATCTCCAGAAGAGCATTATGGTGCAGTTCCAGTCTTGTGCAAATGGCAACAGATGATTTTGGATGATGATGTGCAGAACTCATGAGACAGAACAGAATGCAATGGGGAATATTCACTCTCTGTGTGATTAACTTCCTTCTGGGAATTCCTTATTGGAATGTGCATGTGAGAGGCAGAGAGTCTGCCCATCAGTACTGTTGAGAGCAAACTTGGCTTGTCTCACAGACCTCATACTGAGGTGAAGGGGTAAATTTGATATTTATTTAATATGATGTAAACATGGTTTCTTCAGTTTTAAAAATGTGGTAAATCTGTCTTTTTATAAATTTTCACAACTTAGCAGATATATTCAAATTAGTAGAAATGGGGTATAATTATCTGGAAAAAATATTTACACTGAAAGTAAAATATTTTAAAGTTTATAATTGTCTTCAATTATATCTTACACCATATCCACAATACTTGCAAAAATAATCACACTTAAATTTGTTAAATTATCTTCAATTTTATAAACACATGTTTCCTGAGAAAAATAGACATCCTATCTTCTTGATTCTTTTCATTTTGAAATGGCCTCAGGTGAGGAAAGTACATACACTGGGGTAGAAGGGAAAACTCAACATCTGCAGATGACCAACAATCATACAGGACTCCTCTCCATGGAGGCAAGAAGATGCCTCCTGATTTTATGAAATGATAATAATTTATAAATATGATGGGCTGTAAAGAAACATAGAAAAACCTATATAATATGGAGGAATTCGAAATACATGGAACTGACATAAAATGAAATTTAAAAGAAGTGTAGCTGTCAAATGCAGAGCAAAAAACAAAAACAAAGACAAAAAACTACCCTCATAGGAAAATCAAGCAAGACAACAAGACAAGAGTTGAGATGGTTCTGATTGGCTTTATTTGAGGATAGATAAGCATGTACTGTTAGACTTCCAGACCTCTCATCCTTATGTCTGTCTACCCTCTTTAACTCATTGACCACACGAATCTGTTAGCTCAGAAGCAATATATTTTATTTAAATTAGAAAATGTAGCTTATACTTTAAAAATCACCAATAATTAAATTATGTGTCTTCAAATTACAAAGGATGATCAAATATAATTGAATCATATTTTTATTTAGATAAAATTTTAATAAATTTTACTTGTTCTTCTATGAAATAGTCTTTTCCTAGTTTGTTGTATTTATTTCAACTTGGCCGACTGATTATATAAAGTCATGCTTCAATAGATTATAAATAATAAACTAAAGAAACACAAAGACCATTTCTTTCCTTTTGCAACACATAAATTTTCTTTTTTTCTTATCAACAATGAGGTAATCTGAAATAATATTTTAATGTTATCACTGTTATTTTAATGTCTTTAACTTAAAAGATATATATATCATATATCATCATATATGTGCATATATATGTAAGGTGGTATTTCAGGTTTGATAATCAGTATGTTTCTTTCATTGTTAGGAAGAAACAAATGAAACAAATATATTGATTATCAAATCTGAAATACCACCTTCGTATCCTAAAAAATGTTAAATATTATGTTATTTCATTGTTAAAAGAAAATATCTGAAGATATTTAAAAATTAGGAAGTAATATAGACTTTAAAATTAATAATTTTTAAATCTAAAATATAGGCTACCACAGATCATTTAAAATAGTTAAGAAACACGAGTAAAAGATTTTCAAATTACTTTTTATTTCTGATAGTGAAATACCAATATTAAAATTATAAGTATAAAGTTTTATTGGAAAGTCACTATATACTTTAATACATATTACTAAGCTAAACAGGGAAAAATGACAAAAGCTTCTGAACAAGGAATAAGAAGTACACGGCCCACAGAATCAACAGGCCAAGATTTAAGTAGGCTCACAGATATCAGAGACCCTATATAGATTTGACCTGATTTTTCTGCATAAATTTTATGCTTTTTGCAGCTTACGATCTCCTAGGATTCCTAACGATGGAAGCAGAACTCTCTCTGACTCTTTTGCCTGCCTTTGGGACCTTTCTCCTCTTTCTTACTGCGTTGCCTCGTCTAGCCTTGATGTCAAATATGTGCTTGGTACTATTGTGACTTCTTATGCTGTATTTGGTTGATTCCCCCCAACGGCCTAATACTTTCTGAGGAGTATAAACTGAGGGATGGTTGCAGAGAAAAGTGAAGGTGTGGGGGAAAAGAATAGTGAAAGGGGAGAGAGTGGAAAGTACACTCAGGATGTAATATCTAAAAGAAGAATAAGTAAAACCAAACGAAACCCAAGTACACTAAGGTACATAACCATACAATATCTTTCTTTGTGAGTCCCAATGAACCCTGGTTAGTTTATTCTGTGGGCCATTTTCTTATGGTGTTTTTGGCTTCTTTGGCTCCTACAATCTTTCCTTCTTTTGTTCTGTAAGACTCCAGTACTTCACCTAATGTGTGTGTCTGGGTCTCTTAATCTACTCCTATCAGTTGCAGGATGAATTCTTTTTTTTTTTTTTTTTATTTTACTTACATTTCAGGTGGTATCCCCTTTCTCACTCCCCAGAAACTCCCTATCCCATACCCTCTCCTCCTGCTGCTTCTATGAGGATGTGCCCCCCCCACTCTCACTTTCCCTCCCTCAAATTGCAGCACACTGGAGCATCCAGGCTTCACTGGACCAAGGACCTCCTATGCCCATCAAGGCCATCCTCATCTACATATGCACGTGGAGCCATGGGTCCCTCCCTATGTGCTCCCCGGCTGACGGTTTAGATTCTGGGAGCTCTGGTTGGTTGGTATTGTTGCTCTCTCCATTAGGCTGAAAACCCCCTCAGCTCCTTTAGTCTTCTATCTAACTCCTCCATTGGGAACCCCTTGATCATTTCAATGGTTAGTTGTGAGCATCTGCCTCTGTATATGTCAGGCTCTGGCAGACCTCTGAGGAGACAGGTATTTCAGGCTCCTGTAGGCATGTACTTTCTGGCATCCACATCAGTGTCTGCCTTTGGAGACTGCACATGGGATGGGTCCCAGGTAGAGCAGTATCCGTGACGCCCCTCCTTCAGTTTCTGTCCCACACTTTGTCTCCATATTTGCTCCCATGAGTGTTTTGTTATTGCTTCTAAAAAGGACCAAAGCATCCACACTTGGTCTTCCTTCTTTATGAGCTTCATGTGGCCTGTGAGTTCTATTTTGGGTATTGTGAGATTTGGGGCTAATATCCACTTATCAGTGAGTGCGTACCATATGTGTTCTTTTGTGTTCTTTTGTGATTGGGTTGCCTCACTCATGATGATATTTTCAAGTTCCATCCATTTGCCTAAGAATTTCATGAAGGCATTGTTTTTAATAGCTGAGTAGTACTCCATTGTGCAAATGTACCACATTTTCTGTATTCGCGCCTCTGTTAAAGGACATCGGGGTTCTTTCCAGCTTCTGACTAGTACAAATAAGGTTGCTATGAACACAGTGGAGTATGTGTCCATAGTGGAAATGTTGGAGCATATTCTGGGTATATGCCCAGGAGTGGTATAACTGGGTCCTCAGGTAATGCTTTGTCCAACTTTTTGAGGAACCACCACACTGATTTCCAGATTGGTTGTACAGCTTGCAATCCCACCAACAATGGAGGAGTGTTCCTCTTTCTCCACATCCTCGCCAGCATCTACTATCACCTCAGTTTTTGATCTTAGCCAGTCTGATTAGTATGAGGTAGAATCATAGGGTTGTTTTGATTTGCATTTCCCTGATGACTAAGGATGTTGAACATTTCTTTAGGTGCTTCTTAGCCATTCAAGTTTTCTCAGTTGAGAATTCTTTGTTTAACTCTGTACCCCATTTTTAATAGGGTTATTTGGTTGTCTAGAATCTAATTTCTTGAGTTCTTTGTATATATTGGATATTAGCCCTCTATCAGATGTAGGATTGGTAAAGATCTTTTCCCAAGCTGTTGGTTGCCATTTTGTCCTATTGACAGTGCCCTTTGCTTTACAGAAGCTTTGCAATTTTATGATGTCCTATTTGTCAATTCTTGCTCTTCAAGCATAAGCTATTGGTGTTCTGTTTAGGAACTTTTCTCCTGTGCCCAAATATTTGAGGCTCTTCCCCACCTTTTCTTCTATTAGTTTCAGTGTATCTGGTTTTATGTGAATGTCCTCTAGCCACTTAGACTTAAGCTTTGTACAAGGAGATTAAAAATGGATCTACTTTGAGGACTATGCTAGACTCCGGCACTGGCAGGCTCCCTCTCATGGTTCATGTCTCAAGCTAGACTAGTCATTGGTTGGCTGCTCTTAAAATGTCTGTGTGCCACATTTATTTCAGTACATCTTTCAAGCATATATATATATATATAGAAAGTTTTGTGTCTAGGTTGGTGTCCAAATTCCTCCTTTGGAAGCCTTTTCTGATTACAGAAGATGGCACATTCAGGCTCCATTTGACCCATTAGGAGGAATATGTTTTGGGGGAAACTATCCTTGATTCTGTGGAGTTTCTATTTTATGCCTGGTACTTTTTGAAATGAGACTAGGGTGTTGAATCTCCTGCAGTTGTTACTGCAGATGCTAGTGAGCCACTCTTTTGATGCTTAGAACTAATGTCAGGCTCTAGACAAGAGCAGCAAATACTCACTTAGGAACTATCTCTCTAGTTCAATTTAATTGATTTTAAAAATATCTAAATTTATTTATCATTATAAATTATTTTCTAATAAAATTAATTAAGCTGTATATCTGTTGCTCCTGACATTTCTATTAGAAATTATTAATAAGATTACAGTTTTGAAGCCCATAAAATAGTGAGGAACAGTATTTAGTCATATTTATCAGTAAAAAGATTAGTTTTTAATTTGAAATAATGAATAAATAAAGAATTTACCTTTATTCTTGATATTAGTATATTATCTATGGACTAAATTTTTTTCTTATATTTTATAAATTTATTTGTTATGACAAATGTTTTTTTCTCTACAATTTTGAAGTTAAGATACATTATTGTAGGAAATGTATAATTTGTATTAGAAAAATATTCTTAATTGTAGCTATATTTGTCCACCTATCTCTTCTATTTGCTATCCCCAAGAAATTGCCCTTTTAAACTTACTTCAAAGGTATATGCTTACACTATCTCTAAGAGCAGATATAGTTATAAACATGAATATTCTATATAAAGGTAAGCTTAGTTACCAAAAATCTTCTTCACATTATTCTGATGACATAAGTTAAAAGGGGCCATTGATTTGACAAAGAGCAAGGAGATATCCATGTGAGATAGATGAAAGGGAGAAAGAAAATTATGTAGCTATATTACAACGTCAAAAATTTAAAAATATATCTTATATAAAATAAAGCAATAGCAAAAATAAAAGTGCTGTTCAAATTTATATTTACATGACACATATTTGAGACCACGGGATTCCTATTATAAAAAGTACAGTCAAGTCTTCTAATTTTTATAACTCTCAACTTGGATAATTTTCTTATAGATTGAAAAGCTAAGTTAAGTTGTTAGTTTAATGTTTCATAATTATAATACTTTTTGCCCAATGATTTTCTCAAACTATATATTGCTTTAGTTTCTGTGATGATTAATAATCAAGTTTAACTTAAAATGATTTAGAATCCCTAGGAGAGACTAAGTTGGGTTTATCATGGCTTTACAGAGATGTAATTGAGAAAAAACTCCCTGAATATGGCCAGTACTATCCAATGAGCAATGCTCCCAGATTATAGAAAAGGGAAAGCAAGCTGAGAAGTGAGCTGTTCACTTCTCTCTGCCTCTTTTCTGTGGATTCATTATGATGAGTTGCTGTATCTTCTATTGTCAAGCCTTCGACCAAATGATGTTATCAAACTATGTGTGTGTTTCTCTTGTGACAGACCTTCTTGTTCCATATTTGAGAACAGATTTCCAAATATCTTTTCTCCTCTCCCACACCGTATAGTTTAATCTTAAAAACTCTCTTTATCTTTTTGGGGTTACATCCTGAATTAGCATTCTGCTTTTCTCAGGACAGAAAGAAGGATCATGGAGAAAATGAAAGAAAGAAATGTCTATTAGTTTGTTGTCTGGGTCTGCAGGCTCCCTTAAGCTCTCACATTTATGAAGTTTGATTTGAGGGGAGTAGGGGGTCAACATCTCAATCTGTATTCCAAATTCCATTTGAAGTCCCTTTGTATGTCAGGCTGTACTCAAATGCACAGCAAGTCCTTTTTTTTTTTTTAGATTCACAATGGGTAGGATTAAAGACATGAGCAACATCTGGTGTGAGTACTAACTTTGAAGTCAGGTGATGGATCTAATCCTTTCTATTCCTTTGATACTGAAAAAATGTGTAATCCTTTTTACACTACAACACACAAATAAATTAAAAACTTTAATGTTTATCAGATGATATGACAATAGCCGATATTCTAGTTATCAAATTAAAAGAATCTTGTAAACCTATTACTATCATTTGAAGAAAAGTCATATATAGAAATAAATTAGTAAATTAAACACTTCCATTATTTTTCATATTAAAAATAATAAAGTGTACAATATTATTTTGATATTTGATACTAATTTTTAAAAAACTAAGCCAAAACTACCTTTTGGATTTAAGGTCTACTCCAGAAGATACAAGCCATCCCTGGCACTGCTAAAGTGGATACAAACCTGAGATTTGATCAGTCATAATCTCAGGGGGAAATCAAACACTGTAAATATTCTAAAGGAAAACAGCAACAGACTGCTGTCTAAGGACATACTGTTTTACCTGTAGATACACAAATCGTTCAACTCTCATCATCCTTTTACATTAGATTGAAGTTAATCCCAATCAACAGAGATCTACAACTGGACAATGTGCAGAGAGTGAGAGGAATTGAAATACTTAGTCTAAATGGAATATTTAAACAACGTCCACAACACAGGCCCAGATCTATGCTGATGTGGAGACAGAAAGAGTTTAAGAGCCAGAGGTGACAGATGACTCGTAGGAAACAGCACCTTCCAGGAAAATACAGGACTGATGGACATACAAACTCAGAGCAACTATGGCAACATACACAAGACAGGTTCAAGACAGACAGAGTTCCAGTGCTGAGAGGGGTAAGTGGATATAGGGTCGAAGATATCTGCAACTGATGCCTGGTGGCAAAGCAAAGGGAAGATTTCTCCAATGTTATCTCAGTAAGCATATCAACCGCATTCCAAGGCATGCCCCGTGCCCAGGAGGAGTTGGTCAACAAAAATTAAAATCCACAATTGTTTGGTATGTGTGTGTGTGTGTGTGTGTTTTGGATTTTTTGTGGTTTTGTTTGCTTGTTTTTGTTTTGAGAAAGAGGCCATGAAAATGGGTGTGTAGGAAGGTGGATGGAATCATGATCAAAATATATGAAAATTATTTTTAAAAAACAAATATTAGGGGGCTGGAGAGATGGCTCAGCGGTTAAGAGCACTGACTGCTCTTCCAGAAGTCCTGAGTTCAATTCCCAGCAACCACATGGTGGCTCCTCACAACCATCTGTAATGGGATCTGATGCCCTCTTCTGGTGTGTGTGAAGACAGCTACAGTGTACTCACACACATAAAATAAATCTAAAAAGAAAAAAAAAAATTAGAAATACCAATGTATTCAAGTAACAAAAGCATGAAAGTATTCACCACCCATTTCTGATATAGGAACCTTTATTTCAATAAGAGTATTCATATTTATAATAAATAGTTGAGCCAATAGTTTTGCTTTCTTGGGATTTTGCATTGAGCACATAGCTGTAGAAATGGATCATCACTGTCTTCTCATTTAAAAACAGACCCATGTAAATTACCTTTCAAAATGAAATATCTTGGAATGTATTTCTCATCCCACTTTAAAAAAAAAGACTCTCACTGAATATGGCAGCAATTTATTTGTTTCAGGCTTTTTCTTTCTCAAGAACTAAAATGATAGGAGATTTTAGTACTTCCTTCAAAAATAAAATTGCTTGCTAAATTGCTTTTTAGGCACTAAGTCAAAAGTCCTTTAGATATAAATTATGTGAAAACTATGAGCTTTCCTGAAGATCAAATGACAGCTGTAAGTAGTTTTTTGAAAGAAGCTTTATGATTAAATCAATACATTCTAAATAATTTGTCATGTTTGACCAAACAGTGTAATAACCTGCAAACACATGCTTGAGTGATAAATAGTTCACCTGTTGAAACATATTAAGACTGATAGATTGTCATATTTACTAATGATTAAATATTTTACCTATTGTGACACTGAGTGTTCAATAAAATATATTTATTACATAATGTTTACATATTTCTGTAAACCTGTATACCTTTTAACCCATTCATCAGATTTGTATAATTCAATGTATGAATGTAGGAGTTTCTTGGAAATGAAAGGCTCTTTAAAAGAGTGCTCTCAATAGTTAAATTTTGTTTCCAAAAGATTTTAATATGGATTAGCCATTGAGGAACTTAAAGTCTATAAGGCTCGGTGACATACTTAGTTTTCCATTTAGTTACTTTTGGAACCAAAAACAAAAACAAAAACAAACAAACCTGGCAATCACAGTAGAAACCTGAGGGTGAAAAATGAAGAATAAATAGAAAATTGAAATTGTTTCTAGTCTGAAGAAAAATTCACTTGTTCAATATCAGCAATTCTACTTCACATCTTTAAAAATAAAACATTGGTTTAATTTCTTTCATTTTTATTTAATTTGCTTCGTTGTGTCCTGGGAAGCATTACTCATCCATTAGACCCTATGTTCAATCTAACTCGGGTTATCATCCTTTTCACACAGGCTGGCGTGAAAAGTTCTTCCCAAGATGCCACTTTAGGCAAAGAGAAACACCAGGGAGAAACCCTTCCTGTGTTACTGTGGACACAGAACACAAAAGGCACCCTTTTTTATTTTATAATAAATTATTTTCCCCACTTAAACACTAATAATATTACAAAACCTTGTCAGTTACAAAAAGTTGACTAGTCATTTGTCTTCAAATTTTAATGACTAGAAGTTACAATAATAATGCATTATAGTAAATACATAAGATTTTTTTTCTAATGCAGTTAGTTGTGAATTTTACATTTTAAGTTCTAAAAGGTAAAATAAGAAAGATAAGGGGTGAGAACATGTTTGAATTCAGTTTGGAAAAAGAGAAATAGACAAAAAGTATCCTAGGAATAGGATGGCATGGCAGCTAGCATCTTTAATCTTGGCACTCAGGAGGCAAAGGCAGGAGGATTACTTTGAGTGAAATCAGCCTAAACTATATAATGAGACCATGTCACAAATAAAACATAAACAAAGGACAAAAACATCCTAGGAAGAGAGTCACAGTAATAACTAAATAACTACAATACTTGAAAATTAAAAGAATTTTAACACAAAGACAAAAGCCAGGAAATTCAAATTTTTTTCTGGCTACAAATAAAGTTTTATTGTAACATGGCTACATGTTGTCCACAATTGCTTTCACATTCAAATGGTGCAGTTCAGGAGATGCCAAGAAGACTTAGGTGGTGCTTGCATTGTATGCTTTCGTCATTTTTGCCTACCTGTTTGGAATACTATAAACTGTAATGCCCAAGTTGCAACCCCCAGCACTGTGAGTGGCTCATAGATCATCAGACCACATTTTACTTTCAGCACCAGTATTGATAATATCAAAGTAAAAAAAAAAAAAATCAGTAAACTGTAAGTAACATGTGTTTAAGGCAATGAAAAATAAAGATTATCTTGTTATAAAATGCACACTTCTATACCCTTACAGTGAAAAAACTGTGACAGAGCAAAGTTTGATGTAGAACCAGGCCATTGGCCTGGTACCACCATAGTGTGCTCAATAGCAGAGCAAATATGGAGGTAAGCAATGCAACAGGTTCAGAGTGTTTGGAGTATCCTCGAGGCGAGGCAGTGGGTGTCTGGGCTCAACATCCTTCTCATGTCCTGGGAAACCAGTTCCTGCATCCTGCTTCATTATCTCATAGAAGTGGTTCAGTAAATGGAGGGTTATTGGAAGCAAGAGGTATCTAAAGCAGGAAAGAGATGATGTCAGAAAGTACCAGCATTTATCAAGGACTGGAGTGAACCCTCTGAACCCAGGGAAAGGCTTCCTGCATCCTGTTCTTGCACTATTAATTACCTGGGCGGGCACATTGAAGCCCGCAAATGCTTTTGGTCACAAGGACAAATGTCTAATTATTTTACAAGGATGAATTGGAATGAGCTTCCTTAGAGTCTTATGGTAAGATTGTTAAGGATTTCCCCCTCTCAAATTTAATCCATATTCAAATCAACTGAAGATAGTTTAAATTACAAATTCTTATTCAGTATATCTGGGACTTAGCTCGAGTTCCAGTACATTTGACAAATGCAATTTCAAATAATGTCAGTACTCCTTGAAGCTCCTATACTGCATATACATGGACAATAGATGGCATGATAGTAGATTATGAGCAAAAGTAGACAAGTAGAAGCATCTTCTAAGTATTATTACATTTATAGTATTTCTTTAAATGGACCTTCTATAACATTTAGCTGTCAGACAATACCTGAATAGCTGGAGATCTGCACTCACTGTCAATTAAGCAAACATACTCACATGTACTTACAACCAATGAATGAGTAGATGTGGAAAAAAGCTGTTCACATTAATTTTAAGTTACTTTTGCTTTTTAGATTTTATTTTGTCTTTTCATGTATTCCTTTCTGTTTCTTCTGAGTCCCTTTAGCCAGTATTTCTTCTCTTGTATCCTAATAAGTATGATTATATTCATGTACGTACATATATGTATGTTAATTCTGTGATTTCATACAAAAATGCTCATGAACTTTGAATTTATTGCCAATAGAATCTTCTTAGACTTCAATACATTCTTCCTCTTGCAGACCTTCAATGGTTTTGAAACGTTGCTCATGAAGTGTAGCATTTCCCACTATTGAGCTGCCTCATTTTCTCCAATCATCTGTAATGTTTTCTTACATGAGCCATATGGAATTAAAATATTATACATGCTTGTGTTTATTATTTGAAAATTTATTGTATGTACTCACAAGTAATATAAAAAAGAAACTAAAATAAAACTATATTAATTTGTTACACTTTATGGTGAAAATCTGTAACTGGCATTTAATTGTTTTCTTCCTGAGAATCATGGCAATTAATTAAATAATCAGTTAGCATAAGGATAGAAATAATCAAATGGAATGTCTTGGATTGAGTTTATACAATGTATAGACATGTTTTCTAAGCTATCTTCCCTCAACAGACCTACAATACGTTTAAATCTATTGATAACAAGGTTGGAAAGAGGGTTTCCTGTTTCTGTTCTTCTATGGGGCTCTAGGTCAGTTTTCTAGTTTTCTTTCTTCCTTTCTTTCTTTCTTTTTTTTTTTTTTTTTTTTTTTTTTTTTTTTTTTTTTTGAGACAGGATTTCTCTGTATAGCCCTGGCTGTCCTGGCACTCACTCTGTAGACCAGGCTGGCCTCAAACTAAGAAAACCACCTGCCTCTGCCTCTGCCTCCCAAGTGCTGGGATTAAAGGCATGCGCCACCACTGCTGGGCTCTACATCTGTTTTTAATATTCTTATCAGGCAGCTCAAAATGTCAATTACTCCAGCCAATATGACATTTGTTTCTGGACTCGTGCAGGCACATGTGAATACCCACACACAGACACAAAATAACAGATAACTAGGATTAATCTTCAATTTGTATCTGAAGAATGAATTAACTTTATAAATCTCTTAATTGATTAACTGTGGCCCTGAAAGGGGAGGCAAGTATATGACAAGAGGATTTAAAATTTTCTGAGCAATTTTTCTTATTTCTGCAGCATATTCACAATATATTTAGTACCTCTGAAGTATAAACATGCATATAGGGTGTACTTGCATTATTATTTCTTTCACTGCTACAAATTTTATCATGTTTTCCATCTATTTCTACTATATCACATAACAATTTGCCGTGATACAGTGAGCATACCTTGAGGCCTATAGTGGAAATAATGATGTTAACAACACTCAATCTAAGTAAGAAACAAGACAACTTTTATCCTTGAGGTGGGAAGATATTCTTGGAAGAAACACATGACTTTGGAAGTATATTTTTCACCATTTGAATTTCACATGTTTTACAAGCCATGCCTGGTATTTGGATTATGAATAAGTCTTGAAGCTTAAAAGTGTATCTTGGTTATTGAACACAAAAGTGTCTAAAAAAAATTGGAATGATTTACTAAGAGGTTGGCAGTTTGAAATTAAATCTTCTGTCTCTCTGTCTCTCATACATACAAACACACAGTGCGAGGGAGAGAGAGGAAAAGAGGGAGAGAGGGGGGAAGGGAGAGAATAAAGGTGGGAGAGAGAAGAATAATGTCACTAAAATGAATATCTAAAAATGTGGTATACATTCTAAAACTGAGCAGTTAGAAGAGGTATTATCATGTGATTTATTTATTTATATGGTAACATTTACTTTTTCCTCATCGTTTCCTTGTGCTTTAGTAAAGTTAACTACCATATACAGAAATGCAAATGGCAAGAACATGACAATTATGGATGATGAAAAATAACAGGAACCAGAGTTCTTAGAGTGACAGCTTTACAAGTAATGGAGTCATGCCAACAACCATGTAAAATTGGAAACATATCTTACCCAGTTGCACATTAAATAAAACCTATGTTCTTTGCCAGCCCAGTAACAAAAAGGTTTATGAGAGACCCCAAATCTCAGTTCCACTTGGATTTCTTTCAAGTAACTTTAAGATAGTAAGTGTATGTGCTGTTAGAAACCTTTAAAATTACTTGAATATATAAATATATATATTAGTGTATTATATATTTATTATATGTGCTATATAACTGTTATATAATTAAGGTATATATATAATATATATATATATATTATATATATAATTAAGATATATATACTTAAGATATATATATATTTGTTTGGGTATGTATATTGCCTAGCAGTAACATCTCTTGCTTTCAGTTGTTCTACAAACTGATTGTTTCCTTAATTTCTATCACTTGTTTATTTCTATATCTTGTTTATTGCCACATAAATCTACTTGTTTGCTCAATAAAAATAGGAAACAATATGTAAACTCTTTTACTGTTTTGTACTCAATACTGCAAAACTCTTTTTCTATACCTGAGACATAGCAAAAGTCAACACTTTTCATCAATGTACTCATCAAATGTCTTTGTCTTCTAGACTTATTCTAGATATTGTCTACACCTTAACTCAAGTGCTAGTATCTGCTCATGATTATGGTTGGCTCTATGTTATTTTAAGACATTCCTGAAAAGACATACCCACAGTGGGTTTTCCATTGACTATGTAACTACAACTTTCAGCATTAAGCAATGTTCCCCTTCACCTATTACAAATTAATTGTATATGAACCATTATTTGTTTAAATATTTGTCTTCTTTCTCATTATATAGTCTACTCATTATTCATCAACATCACAAAGTTTCTTGGCATAACATGTCCTTCATAAATATTGACTGTTTGTGGGCTTATTTGTATTTGATTATAAAGTATATCTAACTTGATGAAACTATAGCAATATTTTCACTATAGATTCTGGTGAAACTCAGCAATAATACAAAAAGAATGGATCTGGGTGGAAAAGATGTAAATATAGTACCCATAAATGAAATTTTAAAACAAAATCAAAATATATCTTTAAGAAGTCAGTCATCAGTTTTAATAGTACATGGAGTTTAAGGTACAGAATATGAATTTCTATTTTTGCATGTGTTTATAGAAGATTTATACCTTTTAAACTTCTAATAAACTAAGATTAAACTTAAAATAACAAAACATAGATTATATTCTATGCCTTTGGAATTTAAAGATGTATGACTGATCATAAAGTAGATAGAGGGTAAACAAAATCTCTAGGCCTGAATTATTAGCATAAATTATTCTACATTAAGATATGATGTAATTCAAAATAATCAAACAAATAAAAGTGATTAGAAATTGATTATTAAGAAAAAGAAAGCTATAAGATTAACCATTTATATCAAGATGCCTTCCTTCTAGAGAACCTTCACATGTGTCAGACTCAAAGTAACCTCACAAATAAAAGATCAATTAAATTTAATGATTTATATTGAAATGTTATTTAGCACAAAGGGAAACAAGCCATTGTGTATAACAGTCCTGTGAAATGAAATGACGAAAACATTTAATATTGGACTATTTAAAGCTTTAAAATAAAAGTAATTATGAGAACACATAGAAGAAGCACCATGAGACTTTACCAACTGAAATGAAAATAAGTTTAAGATAACAGAAAGCAAAGTGAATGTCTCCAGCTTTACAGTAATAAAATATTATCATGATCTCCAAACAGAGAACAACTTGAACTAGATAAGCCTATACTGAAAGGTGTTAATGGTTATATTTCTTCTCATAATTATGTTTTTATAAATATATTGTCTGGTTTGTTGCATTTAAATATAAATGAATATATTCAATCATTAGTGGTAATTGAGCTTCAGAAGCATTTGAATAGAAAATATTCAGAAAAAACAGAGAGGCAGGATGAAGAGGATTGAGGGAGGAAAATGAGGGTGGCTGAAAGGGAGGTGGGTGGAACTGAATATGTTTAAAATAAGACTTGAAAACGTTGGCAGGTTTCTTGAGAATAGATTCCAGAAAAATTCAGTAAATTAATGATATCTTACAAAGGCAGGTGTGAGTTGACTCAGAAAAAAAGAACAGATATATTATGCTACCTTCTACAAAATTAAGCTATGTATTTAAGACAAATTATTATGAATATAAATAGTTATATGTAGGACTGGATATTAAGAAAAATAAAAAAGAGGTAAAATACATATGTATTTTGAAGTATTAAGTTGAATGAGTGCTTATTATAAAATATGTAAACTTTTTCCATCTGAAACTATGAATAAATAATAATTTCTTTAACTCTTATAAGTTACCTTTATCATAATCCCAATAAAACATACATGTTAGGAAAAAAAGGGTATAATTAAAGTGGAAAATTCTGTTTTCTTTGGATTCTCAGTTGTGTCACGTGACATTTTTCTGGAAACTGTCTTGTGAGAGGATGTTTTGTTGAAGCAGACGTGAGAGGGCAGATGTGTGATGTTTTCTTGGACTGGACACTTGAGAGGACTGTGATGTTCATGAAGGATTTAAACAGAACCCCACAAACAGTGAGAAGATTCTCTGGCATTGTGATGCCATGGAACGCGTCACTGGTCTTTGTTGGTCTTCATAGAGAGAGAAGTGCCAAGGAAATTCTGGTATACTTGCTGATTCCTGCTGCTTCTGCTGATTTGTGTGTTTTCTGTTAGATCAAGCCACTGCTACTGATTTGTGTTTGTTGTTTGGTATTGGATCTGAGCTGGTTTCCTGACAGTGAAAAGCTGAATTGTCCCAAAGGACTACTTCTAAGCAGGTCCACAACCCCCTTTTTCTATTAACCCTTTTCCCCCAACCTCAAGATGGTGGGTTAGAAGGGAGATTGAAGCATTCAAGAACCATAAATAAATTAAATTTAGAATAAGCCTATATATAAATCCTTTGAAATTGATATTGTATGGTAGGATACAAAAAATGTTTGTAATCCATACTTGTCAACCAAAAGAAGTGAAAATATAAGCATGGAACTGACAGACCATACATAAATTATCAGTAACTATAAATATAAATATTGCTTATTTCACCATACAACAAATGTGCTTTGATACAAAATATTGCAAGATGTTTATTACTAATGATGAAACAAATATACAAAGAACAAAACAATATAAAGTGAAAGGATTGTAATAAAGTATGCACTGCTGAGGGAGGGATAATTTTTCTTCCCCAGAAGTGAGCCACATGATTTGTTATTCAATATCAAATGGCTAGCTCTAGAAATATATACACGTAGGCAACATTGAATTTAGCAGATTGTGTTCATATATTTACTCATATATATCTATATGTATAAAATGGCAATAGTTTACAAGGAGGAGATGAACTTAGAACTGTGGGGTTAGCATGGGAGGGGTGGAGCTATCATGGGAGGAAGTGGGTTAAGGGTGGGGCTAGCATGGGAGGGGTAGGGATAGTGTGGGAGGGGTTGGGGGAGAAAGGAGAATGAACAAAATGATACAATTATATTTTAATTAGTTTTTAAAAAATAATGAGAGGATTCTGGATATTTATGACAGGACTGACCTAGTATTTGTAATGGCAGAATTTTTATGTAACCAGATAAGGTAACACAGGAACAAATAATCATATTCAGCTCTTGATAGCTTACATCTCAATAGTGCCCAACATTACAAGCTAGATCTAAAGGTCTAATGGTTCCATTCAAATCTTGGGAGTAACCAGCATCTGTTTAATAGGACATAATGACTAGTCAACAGGAGGAAAATTATACCCTAAACTTCCTAACATCTGCAAATGCTCATCAAAGAACCCTCTCTTTGAAGCAAAGAAACATCATTACAGAAAAATTATTTGAAATGCAGAGATCAACTGATCATGGAATGCAAACGCCATTTGATGAACCGACTAAAACTCCTTCACCTAAAGCTCAGAGAACATCAAAGAAGAGGTGAGAAGATTGTAAGAGCCAGAGGAGCAGTAAATCTGCTCTGATACTGTGTCTGCTCCTATGACAGCAAAGCTACATTCCTACTATCTTATTAATACTACGGCCTAAACATGGATTCAAACAAGGCAACAGCAATAAACCTGAGAACATGGAGGGGGAAAATTGCATAGTGCCCCCCATAGACAACGAACTATAGGCAACTAAGAAATGTTAAAATGCCCCCCATAGACAATGAAGTATAGGCAACTAAGAAATGTTAAAAGAGAAAGAAATAGAAAAGGAGAGAATAACTAGGTTAACTCTGAAATCTCTATCTATATCTTATGTACATATACTATATATAATCTAATTATATACATACATATATTACCTAATATATAATGTATCTTATATATTATGATATATTATACATATTAAGCATATATATTTAAATACATATATCTAAATAAATATCTAAACATATATATTTATATATCTAAATATATGTTTAATATATAATCTACATCTAAGTATATACTTATAAAATATTATGTATGTATTATATATAATATCATTTATATATTGTGTGTCATATGTGTATGTTTGTGTTTGTGTGTGTATTTGGGCATGACAATAACAGTCAAAGTAAAATAAGAAGAAGTGAGGGGGACATGAGAGTAGATGGAAATGGGAATTATAAGGATTGAAGTTATAAAATTGCCTTTTAATTAAAAATAAAAATAGTAAAATGAAAGATTTTAAAAAGAAATTTCAAAAGCATTTTAAGTTAAACACAGACATAGTCAATGCATTTATACAGTATTCAGAAAAAATTACTACATGGTAGCTATAATAAAATATCACTCTTTATAGATTTAATTATTCTTATATGCATTTATTTCATTATGATAAAATGTAACAATCTTTACGAATATACCTCAAAATAAGGAAAATGGATATCCATGAATAAAAATGAGCTGCTTTATCTCACATAAAAAGAATTAAATGTTTTTAAATGAAGTATTAGGATAATGTCCAACTAAAAGTTAAGCTGGAGACATTTTTAACATGTAAAGGGTATTTATGAAAAGCACAATTACATATCCATTCAAACACAAGCAAAACATCTTAAACGTTACATCATCTTGCATATGTAAGAACATTGGTGGGAGGGACAAGAAAGATTTCGAGGGAGGATGGGTAACAGAACACAGAAGATAATACATAAAAATGAGGAATTTTATCAGTGAGGTTAATGTGGAGAGGGGATATGAGGTAAGGCAGAGGAGGAAGTCTGAAAGTCTGAAAAGTAGAAAAAGAATGAAAAAGGTTTCTTCCTATTATTTAACATGAGCTTCAGTTTCTACTTCTAGACTAGCTATCTACTGACCTCTTTATGAGAATGCTCTCATTGGCTAATCACTGTTTACCCTAAACAGCATTGCACTGATTAACCACCTTCAAAGTTCCTTTGGAAACATCTTGGTTTTGTATTCATTGGTAGCCACTTGTATCTTTCTGCTTATTTCTATCTTTCTGTTTAGTTTAAGGATTATGGTTAGACACACTCATCAACCCACATCCATAAATCTGTCCTTCTGTGATCACATTTGTCTTAATATGCTAAGCTATGCTATGGTACCTTATTTCCTCTTCCCTATGATACATAACATCTATATCTCATATACATAACAATAACAGCATTCTACTCACTAGTATGTTCATTTATATGAAGTGGAATTAGTGTTCTCTAAATCCTCTTCATCATTCATGTTGATGAAGGTTCTGTATGTTGTGTGGAGAAACCACACAGACCTTTGCACATAAAATGTCATTTCTCTACTCTTGACCTACTTCCCATTCTCCACAGATTGGTAATTTATTCAATGTCACACAATGACTTTTTCATGACTATTATTTACAGTTTGCCATTTATTATCACACTAGAATAGACTATAACTTTATTCTGAGCATAGAGGTAACCGGCTAAGCCAGATATTTCTATTTTATCAATGAGGTTGTTATATTTCTATGGCTCCATCACTATAAAACATAGCTGTTATTCAAAAGATTATAAGAAAATATATTGTGAGACTAATTTGAAGAATAATCACTCAAAAACTTGGATTGAGCTTATGCTGCATGAAACAGTTTGTGCTGAAAATGAAAACATATAAAGAAAAAAGTACATATGAATTAATGTATTTATCAAATACATTAGTGAGAATTTTTTTTTCCTGATAGGACAGAGAACAGTTTATTGGTAATGTAAGAATATCTTAAAAAGAGTAAAACTTGCCTTTACCTAATCCCTCCCTGTCTTCTCCCAGACATGTGAATTTTTGACTTAAGAGAATAGCATTTAGAAATTTTCAAAGTGAGCAATTTGTATAATTTACAGGTTAAAAAATGGTACTGTTCGACTCAGAATTATCTTAAAAACTGAGTAACTCTTCTTGACATCACTGCCGCCATGGCTCACCTCTTCCTCATCTTCCTCTGGGTGCTCCAACCTCCTGTGTGCTGGGGTTACAGACATAGATCCCACCAGTCTGGGATTCATGCAGTCCTGGGGATCAAAGCCATTCCTCAGAAAACTGGATATAGCATTTCCTGAGGACCCAGTTATACCGCTTCTGGACATAACCCAAAAATGCTCGAACACATAACAAGGATACATACTCCACTATGTGCATAGCAGCCTTTTTTATAATAGCCAGAAGCTGGAAAAAATACAGATGTCCTTCAACACAGAAAATTTATTCAACAGATTACAAAAATTGGGGTAAATTTTGCAGCATTTTGTAAATGCTACTTGTTGACATTTAGAGATTTTGATTTATTCAAAAACCAGGGATATACTAAGAATCAGATTGGTTCTGTCTGTTTACTGTGAGCATTTTTTTGTCACATTGACAGAAGCTAGAGTCATCTTGGAGTACAGAACCTCAGTTGAGAAAACGTCTCAGTGAGATTAACTTTAGCTGCCAATCTGGAGCATGTCAGCTCTTCCCAGCCAGTCCATTCTAATCAAGTAGTCTTCAGCGTCTTCAACAGAAGATGGAGCACAGAAGCTCTGCCCAGAGATACAGTTCTCATGCCACATTTTTGAAAACCATCCCTTTACAAGGTTGTGTCTCCTTTCACAGGCTCCCTTTGGTCTTGCAATCTTGACATCTTCCTTACTATTTTAAGGTAACTTCTGTAACATTGATACAAATCTGGTTTTTTTTCCTTTAATTGGCCTAAAATATACATGATTCACTCTAATTTTGTGACTTGACCTAAGTCATGAAACTGGCAGAAAATCAGGGTAAAGAGGATTTCGAGCATGGCACACACTGACACTCAGAGCAGAAGCTCTGTCACAGGGGTATGCCTGCGCACCCAGAGGAGCAAGCTATCACAAGTCCTATAGTCATCTCAAGGACTCCATCTCTCCCAGCCAGGGCCCTGACCTACTAAACATTCAACCTTCATCCTAACTTTCCTACCCATATAATTAATTCCTAGGTCTTAAACTCAGTTTATTTGCATTGCCCTCTAGCTAATTGAGATGAAAATTTCATTAAATGTGTCAAAGGAAACTCTCTAACTCTCCCATTTGGCTTTAATTTGGTGATTAATCATGCTCAGACATTTAGTCTTTTTCCAGTGCATCGACAGTACTCAGCAACACCAAGAAGCAGCCACTATATTCCACTCTCCTGATATTAATGGATAATGTTCTGAGCCTTGCACATGGCCTGGATATTTCAACTAAGCTAAAACCACTTGTGTAAACTTATAGAACATGGCCTGGGTTTCCCAGAATGCTATTTCCTGGATGTTTCTTAGAATGAACAAGGCCAAACTAGACCTTTTGTTAGGACATTTAGAAATCCATAATAAAAAGAATCCATTTAGTTGCTTATTAGTCTGTATGTGTGTGTTTGCATATAATATATATATATATATATATATATATATATATATACATATACATCATATACATATGCATATGCACACATACATGTACACATACATGTACACACACACACACACATGTTTGTATGTGAGTTTGTGAGTGTAGGCCGGGGCCAATGTTGAGATCTTCTGTATTTCTCTCTAATCTGTTAAGACAGTATTTCTCACTAAAGCTAGACCTCACCCTTTTGACTAGAATCAATTGTCTCTGGCCACTATCTAATAATTATAGATGTGTAACACCATATCTAACTTGCACTTGGTGTTAGAATTACAAATCTATTCACAGGTGCTGACATGGCTTATACATTACCCACTGAGTAATCCTCCCAACCCCAAAATGCTTTTTTTTTTTCAGTATTTTTTTTTAGAACAATGAATATGCATTTGTGGTTCATATGTATCATTACAGGCTGCCTGTAACAAATGCAAGTTTCTTTCATCTCTGCAGCATGTATGAATATAATCTCATGATTAAGGATCCCAGAGACAAATGTATTAAATCAAGTACCTTATTACATTTTCATTCATCCTTTCTAGGAGTTTCTCCTTAATAAATCTCTGATTGATAAATCAACTACTTAATACATTAAAACACATTCATTTACCATATTAACATTTTAAATAATTTAACTGCTAGAAAATGTTTCAAAATATTAGTTATGAAACTGTTTTCCATAAACAAGTAGGAACTTGCAGAACCTGTTCCATCACACACACTAGGAACTTTCTAAGGTATAAACTTACTTGGAAGACTGTTGGTTCTGAGAGTTGAACTGAAAAGTATTTTATCTTTATCATCACTGTGACTAAAAGAGAATCAGAATTGAGTAAGAAAACAAAACTTTTTTTTTGCATTAAGAATGCAAATTTTGCTTGTCCTCCAGGAAATCCTGGCTTGCAGTTACTGATAAGACAAGAAGAATGGTAAAGAATCCAAGTATTTACCAACCTTCAAGCTAATAAACTCCTCCTCCATAGTAATACTGCCACTGAAAGAAGATATTAGACTCGTTAATAGAAAGAAAACATATTTATGTATTTGTTTGTTTGCATATTTGTTTATTCATTTATAGTTTGCATTTTTAAAGCAAGCTTAATATCAGTTAATGCATAAGCTAGTTCTCATTGTCATCAAATTCCGAGGGAAGACAAATGAGGAAAGATACAGCAATCAACTTCACATGCAGTGGGCTAATACAGTTGATGATGTCTCACTTGTCTTCCAAGATTTTCAAATAAATTCTTCATATAAACATGACATCTTCATTACAAATGAGCTTAATGTGTCTCCGTCCTTACAAAACATAATTTCTCTACTTGCAAGGTATTTAGAAACAAGCAAGAGACTAGTGGGAACCACCCCAGCACAGAGTATTTAGATATTATCATTAAGTCTTTTCAAAAACACACTTGGCTATAAATTATTTCTAGCCAAAGTTTACAGTAGCCAGGATAACAAGGTTTTATGCATTCAGTAGATCACCCATATATTACTGTATGCATTCAAATAACTATTCCTAAGCTTTACTGTTTCTCTTGTAAATGTGAGACAGAAAAATTGTTTAGATTATTATTACATAATAAGATGCTGAAGTTAATCTAAATTTGATCCTTCACATGCTACTGTAATTCAGTTTCTGCATTAGACATCATCAGACCCGCATGCAATATGATAACCTCTCTGCATACAGAAATCTTCAGAGATGGCTTCAGTTCTTACTGATGTCTAAGTTCACACATCAATTCACTAAGTGTGTGTTTGAGTCCTATACCTCATGACAGATAGCTGCTCGGCTTAGCACTTATTGGCATTCAGATTTCTTCTGAAAAAAAAAAAAAAAAACCAGCTGGGACAAGGAACCGCACAGCGTTACCTGAAGAGTGCCTGAGAGTGAGGAGATGAGCCACTGCCTTATTTAATATCATCTCCCTGTAGAATGTATAAGAGTAAAATAGGGAAAACTCAGTCTGGAGCCATGTTACTAAGAAAGGCACTGATGTAATTGAATTAGCCGACTATAATCAATATATATTTCCTCTTCGTTTTATAAGGCATATAATTGTATATTTTGTTTTATTATATTTACAATCTGCCTCTAGCTATTATCAAATACTTTTTAGATTGCCAAAATAAATATATGCAATATAAATTATTAAAAGCATAATTATGTTTATTCACTGTATACTTCATTTAAAAGAAATTTTAATTATTTTTTTGAGGTAAGCTATTCTGTCTTATTATGAAAGAAAATATTTGGTGAGTTAAACACATTCAAATGACTTTATTTCCTAATATGCCAACTATTGTGTTATTAAAATGTTCAAAAAGTCAAAGGAATTTGCTTCAACAATTATTTAAATAACATATAAATTAAATTATTTGAAATAACATACTAAATATCCTGTGGCCAATAAAGCACTAAGGAAGAAAAACTTTACTTTAAAAAATCAAATACTTTCAGTTAAAAACAGACATAGGCTTAATATCACATATTTAGTATTTGAAAACTATAAAAATAAAATAGAAAGTCCAATTCACATACCTCTAAATTAAAGTCTGTAAGAGTCATGATATAAGACACCATATGTTAGTTATTACTAAGTTGTGAATTTAATATCTGACACATTTGACATAAATATGTCTATGAAATTTCTAAATATAGCCTATTCATAGAGTCTCCTATACAGTACAACTTACTGGGGTCAGAACTGACTACTTGACTTAGAGGTATAAAGCAACACTGCCCCCTAGAGGTTTTCTCATTATTCTTGGTAGACCAGCTTCCAATAGGACATGAAAAGACTGCATAAATATACTACATCTATTATTATTATTATTATTATTATTATTATTATTATTATTATTATATTAATTATTATTATTTTCTTTGCTGCTCGAGACTATAATACAGTTCCATCATTTTCTCTTTTTATTTTCTTACTCCAAGCTCTCCCATATCACCGTCATTATCATCTTTCCTTTTAAACACTATTAGTGAACATAAAATGACTATGTAGCTGTTTCCCTTAAAGTGGTGAGTAGGAAGCACAAGAAAATCAAAGAAAGAAAGAAATTAAAATTAAGAAGTGTGTGGTCCTTAAAACTAGCTCTGGAGAACATTGGCATGGTTCGAGTACTGAATAAATGTCATTACTGCTTTGATGTACCCTACTTTGAAATCACCACAATCTATCAGACTCTTTAATGACTCTGTACTTGTAAAAGAGAACACTCTTCTGTGAAAGGAAGCCATGACTCATAACTCTGTCAAGGCTACAGCCAAAATTCAGGTTGCTAAGCAAATCATCAGTGTTATAGAAGATACTGTGGATATGTCTTTCTTATTTATTTATTTATCTATTTATTTATTTATATTTTATTGACTTTACATCTTTCTCACTGCCCCTCCAATCACCACCATCTACAATCCTTCCCTCATCTCACCTCTTCCCTTTTCCTTTGAGGACCCCATGGGTATCCCCCCCCCCCCCACACACACACACACTCTGGCACATCAAGTCTCACCTGCTACTGAGGCCAGACAAGGCAGCCCTGATCGAAGAACATATGACAGGCAACAGTTTTGGGGATAGCCCCCCATTCCAGTTAATTGGGACTCACAAGAAGACTGACCTGCACATCTCCTATATGTGTGCCGGAGGCCTTGAATGCATTGGTACAGGAGGCAATTTCCTAAACAGAATAACAATGGCTCAGGCACTAACATCAACAATTCATAAACAGGATCTCATGAAAATAAAAAATTTCTGTAAGGTGAAGGACACTATTGATGGTACAAAACAGCACCATACAGATTGGGAAAAAAATCTTTACTAATCCTATATCTAACAGGGGTAATATACAACATTTATTTTTTGCATTAGAAGTTTATTTTTTTTCATTTTTTTGTTTTATATGTTATTTACATTTCAGATGCCATCCCCTTTCCCCATTTCCCCTCCCTAGAAAACCCTTATTCCATGCCCCCTTTTCCTTTTTGCTTTTATAGAACTCAATATGTTAGACACCAACAACACAAATAACCCAACTGAAGATGGACTACAGAGCTAAACAGAATTCTCTACTGAGGAATTTCAAATGGCGGAGAAGTATTTTGAAAGTATTGGAAGTTCTTAATCATTTGGAAAATGAAAATGAAAACAACTGAAATTTTCCATCTTACCCAGGTTCAGAGTGGCTATATCTTCTTGAAGAAAAGAATTAAATAAAAAGGCACAGAATTTTAAATTGGAGGTTTTCTTAGCAAAACAAAGAAAGCAAGTACACCAGAGAGAAATTAGAAATGACTACTCACAAAAGAAGGAGAAAAACATGAGTTCTGTGTTATCATATTAAGAAAGTTTCATGAATATTCATGAGTTACAAAACATATTCTTAATCCCAAATGAGATAGGAAGGTTCTTTTTCTTTATAAGGGTATTTCTGCTCATGGTTCTCTAGGAAAGTTGATGTGTTGTCACATCAACAGTGTACATGATGAAATAATGAATCTGATGTCTTTCAAGATGCATACCTTTTGTTGGTGAACATATTTGAGAAAACACAGTGACACCTCTGTTGAAAAAGGAGAAAGACCTATCAGCAAACTGAGGTTGGTTTAACCACAAAAGGGTATTTCAGACTCCTACAATACACATTTACCAGAATATAGCCAGCCATGGGTTTCTTGAGTAAATTCTATTTAATAACTTAAACAGACTTTCCAATATCCTCCCATGATTATCTTTTTTCTTTTGTTGGTGTCTCTGTGTAACAGCCTTGGCTGTCCTCCAATCCACTTCATATACCAGGCTAGCATTGAACTCACAGAGATCAGGCTGACTCTGTCTCCAGAGCACTAAGATTATAGGCATATGTCACCACTCCTGGCCCAACCATGTGTATCTTATACATAAGTTCAGACATTTGATTTTCTTGTTTGAGGATCAACACCCTGGCAGACAGGAAACAAAACTTAGGCTCTTTGTGGGCCTATTTTCTACAAGTTCTATTACTCATATTATTTTCTGAATAATATCTAAATTTGGACTGATATTTCTATAGATCAAGAGCAGAGTGATAAACATGATTTTTTTTAGTCATTCAGGTAGGGGAAGCAGATGAAATAGAAACAAGTGAATAGCAAGGAAGGCTCTGGAATTGCAAGCAATGACTTTTTGTCTCTATGACAACCGACATGCACATTATGGAAGTAAATTTGTTGTAGCTTGAGATCAAGGTTTTATGGTGATTTTTTTAAGGAAGCTTCAACTGTTGAGCTAAGGTCATGCAAGAAAACAAATTTCCTGATATTCAGTGTATAAAAAGCTTTTAATGCTGAAAACTAAAGGTGATAAACAAATGTGATAGGAAATTGCTGAACAATGAAAGAAAGGGAAAAGTTACATATTCCTTCAGAAGTACTGGTATGGCTACTTAAAAACATTTAAAACACTTAGCACTAGAAAATGGTAAATTTTCTATCTATTATTTTAATAAATACCACTGCCTCTTATCTGTTATGTTTCAAAGAAAAGGAGAAAGTTAGTTGCTTTTATAAGAAGGCGGAGATAATAAAACAATTAAATACACTTATCTTGTCAAATATTCTTTGTGTTTAAAGAAAGTGAATAATGTCATATAAAACTGTGTTACTTTCAAGGTTATTTTTAATGATTTATTTATTGCTTTATTTATATGCATGTATATGTGCCTTTAAATATATATTATATATATTACAAATATAAAATATATAGATATTATAAATATACATATAAAATTTCTTGCTTTGTTCATGAAGAGTCTTTTGCTAGTAATTTTATCTTGCTTTACATTTTAAAAATAGAAGAAATTTCATCACAGAAAATTTAACCTGTGTACCGGAGAGACACACCAAATACAATACTTGTTCCCTTTGAACACCTTTTATACAAATTGTAAATTCTAAAAAGGGATTATAAGTTATTCCAGTCACACCCAAACCTCACGTCATGGAGTAAGTGTATGCTCTGCCTATGAGCATAACAACTTTGACTAAGGCATGCACCTAACCATATGTACTAGGATTGTAAGATTCTGTTATCCTAATAAATTATCTATTTTACATAGTATTCTTTCTTAATTTGTTGTGTAAATTTTACAGTAATGTGGGCATCCTTATTATTATAATAATACTCTTTCTTCTGTTTATTGTGAAACTGGAAATGATTTCAAAACTGACAACTATATAGAAGTTAGTTTTTGAATTGTGTTGAATACAGATGTATTGAAAATATTACCCAGGTTATTATATCAAATTTTTTCCTGTCTGAAAAAACTGCAGGGTCAAAAATGGAGAAGAGACTGAGGGAAAGGAGATCCAGTGACAGGCCCAAATTGGTATCCATTTCAAGGGGAGGCTCCAAGGCTTGACACTGTTACAGATGCCATAGTGTACTCACAGAGAGGAGCCTATCATGATTGCCCTCCGAAAGGCCCAACAAGAAGCTGAAAGAGTCAGATGCAGATATTTACACCCAATCAATGGGCAGAAGCTGGTCACCCCTGTGGTTGATTTAGGGGAAAGCTGGAAGAAGCTGAGGAGGAGTGTGGCCCTATAGAAAGACCAGTAATCTCAACTAACCTGGACCCCAGAGGTCTCTCAGACACTGAGCTACCAACTACACAATATACGTTAGCTGATATGAGGCACCAACCACATATACAGCAGAGGATTCTTAGGCTTGGACTCAGAGAAGATGCACCTAACCCTCAAGAGACTTGAGGCCCTAGGAAATGGGAATGTCTGGTGGGGTGAAGGTGGGGATGAAGGGTGTAGGGAGTGGGGACATCCTCTTGGAGATAGCATTGGTGGAAAGGAGGTATGCGATGTGGAACACTCAGAGGGTGGACCTAGAGGGGGATAAAGGCTGCACTGTAGGAAAAAAATTTAAAAATTGTAAAAAAAAAAAAAAAAAAAAAAAAAGGAAAAAAGTATTACCCAGCTTATTATATCATTAATTTTTTAATATTTAAATAAATTGAGCATATATTTACATTGGTCAAATAACTTGTTAAATTTCAACAAGTATATCTAAAATAACTTGATATTATATTGTGATTGAGTGAATTATGCTACAGTTTGAATCTTCAATAATAACATATGTAAAAATTTAATTATTTAAAAATCAATTACTTCAATTCATAATTTGTTATATTAATTAATCATATTAGAGTTTGGAGGAATGTGATAGAGGGTTAAAATATGTAATTACATTATTCTCTCAAGAATCAAAATAATAATAGTAATAATGATTATGAGTAAGTTATTAAAATTAAACCAGATAATTAATTATATAATCACACATCTGAAATCACAGTTCAACTTATTTAAGGACCCCAAACATTATATACTTTCAACAAAATGCAAAAAGCCTAAGTTCTAAGTTTAAGTGGCTAAAGCCAAGTTTATAAAGCACAATACTCCATAAAATCTCTCTAAATACTGAAAACAAACAAACAGACAGACAAACATAAGAGGCACCATGCAAACCATCAATTAAGTCATATGGTCAACTGTTAGAAAACAATAAGTAAATAATTTATTCTTTGAAGTCCACTCAATACTGAGCAGATTAAGTTAGTGTGTGTGTGTGTGTGTGTGTGTGTGTGTGTGTGTGTGTGTGTGTTTGTGTGTTTGCTATGTAGTAATAACAGTTAAAGAAGAATCCAGGGGTTTGAGATGGAGTGAGGTTATATGAGGATATAGGAGAGGTCAGGGACAGGAAAGACAATAAGTAGAAATGAGGAAATGATCTAATTATATTTTCATTTTAAAAAGCAAATATATAAATTAATCAACTCATAAAAAGAAATTGACCTATCTAATAATCCCCCATATTTCATTTAATTTTTCAGTTAAAAACCATTCTTTAAAATAATTAGACAGTACAACAAAGAAGACACTGTGAACCTTTGGAAAAACATAATGTAATTGTAAGAATTACAGGAGTTTAAACGATGTAATTTTAAACATATATGAATATGTTTTGTTTCATTGCACCTCCTTCTTTTAAGAGAATGCCCTTTATATTAGTTTTGGGGGTTCACACCTTTAATTCCGGTACCTTGGAGACAGAGGCAGGTAGATCTCTGTGAGTTCAAGGTCAGCATACTCTAAATAGGGAGTTGACTACCAGGACAGCCAGAGCTACACAATAGATAATAGAACTTGTTTCAAAAATAAAAGTACCCTTTATTTTCATCTATAATTTCTCAGTTAGAAATGTTTCATCATAGTTGAAAGATGTGTGTTTTTAAAATCTGAGAGACATAATACCATTTATATAGAATAACTTATTAATAAAAATAAATATAAAAATATGTTTTCTAATATACTGTATGATTTAGGATATTGTAATTTCAAACATTTGTTGAAAAAATTGTGCAATTACTGGGACACTGACAAATAGATGCAGTTAAGTATGCAGAAGTTCACAAGTAAAATTACTTTGCAAAATCACTCTGTGACATATAAAATAATTCAATGAATATAATGAACGATTACTTTGCATCCTGAGTAGAAAATTGGACATATGTATTAGTAAATCATGCAGTATTTTATAGTAACTATATAAAATTAATGTTAGACTGCATTTGCATTTATATTTCATACAGAAATAAAGAGATTTGAACAGTTGAAAAATGGTTTAAAAGATTTATAATCTAAAAAGTGTCAAATGATCTTGAATTCAGTTCAAACTTAAGATAAGCTAATAAGTCTTTAGGTATAGGCTTATAAGATGTCAAGTTTATCTCTAGATTTGGGAGGCATTATCTAAAATTTAAATCTTTTTCAACCAAACTACAATTTAAAATTTAAAACTTTTTAAACCATATTACTCTGGCTTGTAACTGCCCCATTAGCAACTGAACAAATACACGGAGAAAAAAATCCAAAGGTCAGTATGAATTTAGAATATGTAATTGGTCAAAACAAAAATCAATACAGTCCAGCACAGAGTCTGTAGTTATTGGCAGTTGAGTAGCCATGGGAGAATAAGGTAGGCTCAAAATACACTTCCAGTAAAAACAGTAATTTAAACTCCACATAGAAAGTATAACAAGAACAAACTGAGTAAAGCACACTTATTCACCTGAACTGCTGTATCCCTTAACCATTCTTGAAAGTGCAGTCTGTTGGAAAAATTTGTACATAGTCAAAGAAGTTGCATTCCCAATTATAGCAATAGACTCTAAAAAAGAAAGCAGCAATAACAACAACAAAGTCAAAAACAAAAAATTTTTAATCTTATCAGCCAATCAGATATGTTTGTGGTCACTTTGATTGGCTAGTGTAAGTATTCTGGAACATACACAGTTGATATTATAAGACACCATGCCTTTCAGATTGATAAATAAGGTTATTAAACTCCTCCTCCCTTGAGAGGAAATAGTAAAACACATATTCCCCAGATATTTTTAAGTATCTTATTTTCATATTTATTATTCTCTCATACAATACATCTCACCCTTAACCTCCCCTGCACTTCTCCCAGCTCCCCCTTATCTCCCTTCTCCCCAAGATCTACTTCTCCTACATTTTCCTTCATAAAAGAACAGGCTTCCTGATGATATATCAACCAGACACCACATAAACCTTTGCAACAAGACAAAAGCACAAATTCTGATAATAAAGCTTCTGGAAGCAACTCATTGGAGAGTCACAATAGCAGGCAAAAGAGTCAGAGATATTCCCTCCCTCATTCTTAAAAATCCCACAAGCACACCAAGCTAAACAATCACAGCATGTAAGCAGAGGACCTAGTGCTGACCCATGCAGGCTCCATGATGCCCCTTCAGTATCTGTGAAACGCCTATGTGCCCGACCTAGTTGATTTTGTGGGCCGCTTTTTTTTTTTTTTTTTTTTTTTTTTTTTTTGCTGTGTTTGACAACCTAGCTTTTACATTTTTCCCTCCCCTTCTTTGATTTCCGTGAGTGAAAAAAAAAAAAAAAAAAAAAAAAAAAACCTTCTTTGAGTTCCCCAGGAACAAAAGGGAGTGAGTGACCCTGTGAATATTTTAAGTCTAGGTTCTTTTCTGTCTAATAATGTTTGTAATGTTTGTCTGTGGCTCTCTGCAATTGTTCTGTTAAATTAAAAAAAAAAAGTATTCTGTTCCTTTTTTCCCTCCCAGCCAAGTAGTCACCAACAGCAATGACTCTGAGACTAATTATTTATTATTAAATGCCTAGTCCATAACTTTGGCTGACTCCTGACTAACTTGTAACTTATTAAACCCATTAAAACTGTTCTATCTACCATTTGGTTAGTTAACGCTCTTCAGTCTCAGCTTGCTTCTTCTCTCTTAAGAATTCTCTGTTTAGAGCTATATCTCATTTTTAATTGAATTGTCTGGTTTGTTGATTTCGTGTGTGTGTGTCTGTGTGTGTGTGTGTGTGTGTGTATGCACTATACCTAGGCATAGGATAATGAAAATATATTTAGTACAACTTCAAAAGTTACATATATATATATATATATATATATATATATATATATATATATATATATAGTGTGTGTGTGTGTGTCTGTGTGTGTCTGTGTGTGATAGTAAAGAAGAACATAAACACAAGTGTGTGCCCAGTGATTTTGTTAACCATCTTGTTGTGCTGAAGTCACCCGGAATTATGACAACAAAAAGCCATCAACCAACGGAATGCCTCAACCTCACGCTTTGAGAGCAGTGAACCAATATAAATTTCTTTGCTATCATGCTACCATGTAACTATATACTTAAAAGAATTAAACTGACACTCTGTTAGGAAAAACAAACAAACAAACAAACAAAAAACAAAGATTTGACTGGATATTGGTGTCTGTTCACAGTAGTAAACCCAAACTAAGACAAGGAGCAAGGCAACTCTTATAAAGGCGAACATTAATTTGGGCTGGCTTACAGTTCAGAGGTTTAGTCAGTTATCATCACAGCAGGAAGCATGACAGCATGCTGGAAAACATGGTGCTGGAGAAGGCGCTGAGAGTTCTGCATCTCAGTTCCTTCCAATCAACCAGGAGAGACTGACTTCTAGGCAGCTAGGAGGAGGCTCTCAATGCCTACCAGAGTGTCACAATTCCTCCCACAAGGTCACACATATTCCATCAAGGCCACAGCTCCCAATGGTGTCACTCCCTGGGCCACGTATATTTTGCTCCCTGGCCACCTTGTTAAAACACATGAGTCTATGTGGATTATACCTAACTGTAGCGTAATGAAAAATAAATTTAGTACAACTTTCAAAAGTCTCTATCTATTGTCTATAGCAGACTAACAATTCTAAAATTCCAAATTTCAAAGTTTCTTCTGGTAATTATCCAATCACTTAACTGTAATTCCTTATGAAATCAAAATCAAAAATCACAGTATGTACTTCCAATATATCATGGCACAATATACATTACCATTGGAAAACATGATAGTAAGGAAATACTAGACCAAAGCAAGACCAAAACCCAGCAAACTCCAAGCTCCTCATCTCCATGTCTGATGTCCAATTTCTTTCAGCTTTTATGACTCCAATCCTGCTGCTGCTATTCTTGATTGATGGTTATCCCATAGTACTAGCATCTCCAGTTTGTTGGAATCTTCCCCTGCAAGGAGGACTCACCAAAGCTTCTCATAGCCTCTCTTCATGGTGCCAAGCTTCAAATACTTTGCATGAAATTTTCAGTCCTAAGTCATCAGCTGCAAATGAGGCTGTACTTTCTATCTATCTATCTATCTATCTATCTATCTATCTATCTATCTATCTATCTATCACTATGCCCTCTGGGTTTTTTGTTATTATTATAGGATGTTTTATTTATTTACATTTCAGACACCGATAATAATAATAATGCCTAACATAACTATCCTTGTTCAACTGCAAACACATAAACAATAAGCTTAGCTAGTTTAAATCTTGCCCTGAGGTGTCCCTTAATCAGTTTATCTCCTCAAACACAGGATTTGGCTCTATTTCACTTACTGATGCCCTTTTATTACTTGAATCATACATTTTGTGGTTTTTTTCTAAGCTTGTTATGCTGTATGAAAACACTTTTCCCCAGAGTAATCCAGAGGACAGACTCTATGCTGAGTTTTCTCAGACTTCCTTGCTCAATGCAATTAATCGAACTCTCTTTACCTTAGCCCCATGTAAACTCTTCAGACAAGGGCAAAACACAGCAACATTCTTCACCAAAACATCATAAGAACAATCCTCAAAGGTCAAATCATCTTTAGAAACAATGTCTTCCGTACTTCTACAGGAATGGCCAATTAAATCTCACTTAAAGCATTCCATGGCTTTTCAAATCTAAAGTCTCAAAATTCACAGTCCTACAAAGGAAAACATAGGTCAGGCCTATCACAGGAATAGTCCAGTGTACCGAAGTCCATATTCCTCAAAGCAAAAGCATGGTCATGGTCAAACCTATCACAACAGTACCCCAGTCCCTAGTACTAACTTCTGTCTTATGGTTTGTATTGCTATGAAAAGACACCATGACCAAGGCAACTCTTACAAAGACAAACGTTCATTTGGGGCTGGCTTACAGTGTCAGAGTTTTAGTCTATTGTCATCACAGCAGTAAGCATGGCAGCAAGCAGGCAAATGGTGCCAGAAAAGAAACTGAGACTTCTGCATCTTTTTTCAAATGCAAGGAGAGACTGTCTTCCAGGCAACTAGGAGGTGGCTCTCAAAGCCTACCACAGTGTCACAATTCCTCGCACAAGGTCACACCTACTCCAACAAGGCCACACCTCCCAACAGTGCCACTCTCTGGGTCAAGCATACACAAACCATCACAGTCTTCAGTTTGGATTCTATGATCAACATGTGTGTTTTGATGCTAGTACCATGCAGTTTTTTAAAAATGCATTCAGATCCTGTAGAAAAAGGGTGGTTGAAGTGGGGCTGGTCTGTGAAGCTTTCAGGGGATGTGCCATGAGGAAGGCAAGATTTGAACAAAGTACCAGATGTGGAACAGATGAGGGACATGCTATGATTTTGGCCAGATTCTGGAAAAAGCAAGAATGAGGAAGTTGGTGAGATGTATATGATTATTTTTATCATCTATGTTCTCAGTTCACATGTAAGTATAGTTTTGATTCTCTTGCATATTTGGGGGGGGGGGGGGGTTGGAGACAGGGTTTCTCTGTGTAGCCCTGGCTGTCCTGGAACTCACTCTGTAGACCAGGCTGGCCTCAAATTCAGAAATCCACCTGCCTCTGCTTCCCAAGTGCTGGGATTAAAGGTGTGTGCCACCACTGCCCGGCCATAAAGCAAACATTCATAAAGCTCCTTTTAGTTACTTGGTTGTGGAGTTTATCATGATTGCTTACTATAAGGAGGCATAATTATAATCTATAAATGAGAAAACATGTTGTCTTGCAATGTTAGATAACCTTCCATAAATTCTAATATAATCTGTAATCACTGTAATATTTAGCATCTACTTACTGGGATTATTGACCCATTAATGAAATATGTAAATATGACAGGTAGATGAAGAATATATGAGCAATCCATGCAAAGCATACTGGAGTTAGTCCCACAACCTACATAGTAAACCATCCATCTGGCACTCAATAATGCCTCCATAGCAATGACATAGATTTTGTGTTTTTGTATACATCTGCATAAGATGTTACCAGGACAATTATTTGAGAATTTATTAAACTGAAACAAATATATTGCTAATCTCTTATTTATTTATTTATTTATTTATTTATTTATTTATTTATTTGGTGTAGCTGCTGAGTTTTGCAATATGCAAGGAGCTCAACAAAAATTCTTCACATATTAGTAGAAAGTATGGAAACTGTGCTTTATGGGTGGGAGAATATATTATTCCCTTAATATAAAATGAGTAAAGAATGCATTACTCTTTTGAGCAATGGCTGATGTAACTGTATTATTATTATCATGTATGATGTTAATAGTAATGAATTATTTATAAGCAACTACCTTAAAGTGATGTCTTCAAGTCATAAACTTCTATCATTCCACAGGACAGAAGGTCTTTGTATTCTGTGCTTCAGGATGAAAGAATAGCCATCTAGCTAGAAGTTTCAACTTGTTACCAGTGACACTCTAAATGGTGAATTCTAATTCTAGACTGAAATCTCTAAGTTTAAATTATACTAAGAGAATATGGCCAAATTTTGTTCCAACAATACAGGCTGAACCATGAATTCCCTGGATATAGATTGTCCCAACACATTGCAAACTGCATCTCTAAGGATTATCTGAGTCTCTATGAGGTGCAGAAAAGGAAAGAAAACTGAACTCTCATAGTACTCAAATTTGATTTCTATCAATTGAGTTCCCTTATACAGAAATTATATTCTTTACCTTAATATGTTAATATGGTAATAGAAAACAGTAACAGTTCTAATTCCTATTATTTTATTCTCTATAAGGTTGATTTTTAAGTGTTTTTTAACTTAAATTTTATTCTTGTTTCTATTTCAAACAAATTCTAGGTTAATTAATTTTCCAAATTTTGAGTCTATCTGTTTTTGACTAATGTTTCCGTCTTTCCTATGATAAAAGGCAGCTAATGACTACTTTTTCTTAATCCTGAAAGAAACATTTGCCAGAATACTTTTGTCCAACTTCAGTGCTGTAAGCTTAGAAGGCATTTGGACTGAATTCAAGACGATTCTTGGCAAAAATACAACAAATACGTATTGCTCTCCAACAGGACTCTAAACCTATTGTTTTCATTTTCTTCACAATATACATAGCCTGACCCTTGGCAAATGCTTCAAGACATTATTTCGTTATCTGCTTTTAGTTCCATTCTTTTGCCTTTTTCTTTTTTTAAAATGTGAGTTATTCTGTTTTTGAAGTTTACCAAAATGATGGTGCATAGCTGGGTTGATTGCTAGAGTATGCTACCAGTGTCTCTAGAAAGCATGATGACAGAAGCTGGCATCAGAAGGCTCATCATCCTGCTGCCATGGTTGAGGGCAATTTTTGCCAGCAAGAAAATCCAATACTAACAATAAGCCGTTTATGTGAGGTGAAATAATCACATTTTATTTGTAATGTTATGAGAAGAAAATACTTTTTTAACCCAAGAGTAAGTACTTACTCTTAAAATATTTTAGCTAGTATTATTATTTGTAGAATAAATTTCTTGCTTGAGAATTGTTAATGAACATGGAGAAATGGTATCACATATGTAAAATGCATATTGTTAATAAAATATGCCTAATCTAGCTCAAAAAAAAAAAAACCACCAATTGTAAAACAATCCATAAAAGACATGGTAGTACGTTTCATGGAAGGCGTCTAACATGAGAAACTGAGGTACTTTAATGTGCTATATGGTCTGAATAATACATCAGTATAATTAATACTTTCTTAACCTAGAAAACAAATTGAAGACATGAATAGTGAGAAAAGGGCATGTTTACTAAATTTAACAAGAGCTTCGGAAATGTATTTCTTTTCCTTCCATTATGTGGGCACAATTGAGTTTAGAAAACAGATCCCATAAAAGATTACGTTTTACTAGAATTTAATGATGTCAACAGTAATCACACTGAAATGTGAAGACCATCACTGATAAAAGATATAGGAATCATGTTTAGTTACTGATTCTACTTATATTGTCAATCAATGAGTATCATATAACTGCTATTCCTTATATCTTGGGCTACTATGTGAGATGTAATTTACCATCTCCATACCCAATGTTAAAAGACAACTAGTGCTTCTATTATTCATAAATTAATTTTAGATAGTGTATAAGAATGAAAGGTTGAGTTTTCCAAAACAGAAAAAAAAAAACAATCTGCAAACAAAACTAGCTGAAAGAAATGAAGAAAATAATGGAAAAAGATTTTTTATAAAAAGTGGCAGAAGAAATAATAACTTTGGTGAAACATTATTCCCCACTTTATGAATGCATACTTACCTTTACATATATAATATTCTATTATTTTATAAATGCAAATGCTCCTTTTTGTTACCTATCCCGCTTTTTACTTTTTTGTTTTAGTTTTAATATTTCTTATTGGATATTATTTATTTACAGTTCAGATATTATCCCCTTTCCCCATTCCTCCCTCAAGATAACTCCATCCCATCTCCCCTCCTTCTGCTTCTTTGAGGATGTGTCCCCACCTCCCCACCTTCGAATTTCCACACACTGGGGCATCCAGCCTTCACTGGACCTAGGACCTTATCTCCCACCTATGCCTGACAAGGCCATTCTCCACTACATATGCACTTGGAACCATGGATCCTGCCCAGTGTGCTCCCAAGCTAGTGGTTTAGACTTTGGGAGCTCTGGTTGGTTGGTATTGTTTCTCTCCCCATGGGGCTGCAAACCCCTTCAGCTCCTTCAGTCCTCTCTCTAACTCATCTGTAGGGAACCCCTTGATCAGTTCAATGGTGAGCATTTTGCCTCTGTATATGTCAGGCTCTGGCAGAGCCTCTAAGAAGACAACTATAACAGGCTCCTGTCACCATTCACATTCTCTCATCCACATCAGCATCTGCCTTTGGTGACTGCACATGGTATGGATACCCAGGTGGAACAGTCTCTGGATGGCCCCTCTTTCAGTGTGTGTCCCACACTTTGTCTCCATATTTTCTCCCATGAGTATTTTGTTACTCCTTATAAGAAGGGCCAAAGCACCCACACTTGGTCATCCTTCTTCATGAGCTTCTTGTGGTCTGTGAGTTGTATCTTGGGTACTGTGAGATTTTGGGCTAATATCCATGTAACAGTGAGTATATATCATTTGTATTTTTTTGTGATTGTGTTACCTCACTCAGGATGATATTTTCTAGTTCCATCTAGCTTTACTTCTCCTGGGCATATACCCAGAAGATGGTCCACATGTAATAAGGACATATGCTCCACTACGTTCAAAACAACATTACATATAATAGCCAGATGCTGGAAAGAACCCAGATGTCCTTCAACAGAGGAATGGATACAGAAAATGTGGTACATTTACACAATGGAGTACTTCTCAGCTATTAAAAATAATGATTTCATGAGATTCTTAGGCAAATTAATGGAACTACAAAATATTATCCTCAGTGAGGTAACCCAATCACAAAAGAATATACATGGTATGCACTCACTGATAAGTGGATGTTAGCCCAAATCTTAGTACTATCTCTCTTTTTTATGTGACATGTGACATATATATATATATATATATATATATATATATATATAGTACAGTCAAAGGAGGTAGTGAACACCTTTAATTTTATATAAATGATTACATGACTTGGTATCTGAATTTTGCAATTCATTTAATTATACTTGTTAAGTATCATAAAAATTTCTAAGATCACAAGGTAATGGTTGGAAAATATTAATATTATATTCAGTGTTTTTTTTTTTCATATCATTTATTTTTATGTCTGACAGCAGTTTTCCTTCTTTCTTCTGCTCCCAGTACCTCCTTCTCACCCCCTCCTTCCACTCCTCCAGTTCTCTTCAGCAAAGAGCCAGCCTCCCATGGATTTCAACCAGCCATGGCTGATGAAGTTGCAATAAGACTAGGCACATCCTCTTATATTAAGGCTAGAGGAGGCAACTCAGTTGGGAGGAAGGATCACAAAGGCAAGCGGCAGAGTCAGAGGCAGCCCCTGGTTCCATTGTTAAGAGTCCCACAAGAAGACTAAGCTACATAACTGTAATATATATATGGAGGGCCTAGGTCAGTCTTATATAGGCTCCTTGATTGGCGGTTTACTCTGTGTGACCCTATGGGCTCAGGTTAGTTGGTTTTGTGGGTGTCGTGTCCTTGAAGCTCTGACTCCTATGATACTTCAGATCCATCTTCTGCAGGATTCCCCAGGCTCCCCCTAATAATTGGCCTTGAATCTATCCATCTGTTTCAGTCATTTTCTGAGTGAAACCTGTCTGATGACAATTGATCTAAAGGACAATCTATGAGTACAGAACAGTATCAATAGGAATTGTTCTGTTTTTGTTGGTTTGGGTGTTTGTTTGCTTTGTCATTTATATTTGGTTCTATCTTAGGTCTCTGGACTATCCACACTGTCTCCTGGCCCTCCTGGCCTGTCAAGGCTGGCCTTCCATTCTTGGCATGGATATCAACCTGGACCAGTCATTGGTTCAACTCTCCCTCAGTTAATTCTTTTGCTCCATCCTTACTCCTGCACATTTTATAGGCAGGACAAATTGCACCTGAAAGGTTTTATACTTGGGTTGGTGTCTGTTATCCGAATCCCTCCACTGGAAGTCTTACATGCTTACAGGAGATGGATGGTTCAAGCTACATATCCTCCTTCCTGGAAGTCTTGACAAAGAGCATCTTCATCAGTTCCTAGGAGTTTCTACTGTCTTAGGCTTCTAGCTCATACACAAGATGTCTGTGATTTCAGTTGTCTCTTCCAGTTCTCTCCTTCTCTGTCCTTCCCTCTCCTGATCTATCTGTTCCTATCTCCACTTCCACCCACACATGTCTCTCCTGTGTTCCCTTCTCAGTGAGATTGAAACATCCAACCTTGGGCCCTCCTTGTTATTTAGCATCTTTGGGTTTGTGAATTGTAGCACGATTATCATGTACTTCGTAGCTAATCTGCATTTCTAAGTGAGAACATACCATGGTTGTTTTGCTGGTTCTGGGTTAGCTCTCTCAGGTTGATCTTTACAAGTTCCATGCATTTGTCTGCAAATTTCATGACATCATTGTTTTATGTAGTTGAGTTTTATTCCATTGTGTAAATGTACATTTTATATTCATTCTTTGATTACAGACATCTATGTTGTTTCCAGTTTCTGGCTATTACAAGTAAACTGCTATGAACATAACATAGCCGAGCAAGTGTCTTTTTGATGTGTTCCTTTATGTATATTCCCATGAGTTACTGTTATAGCTGGGTCTTGAGGTAGAATAATTCTTACTTTTCTGACAAATAGTCAAATTTATGTTCTTTTGTTTATTTGTTTGTTTTATTGATTGCTTGGTTTTGTTTTTGTGGGGTTTTTTTGTGGGTTTTTTTTTTTCTTGGCTGTATATCTGAAGATATGTGAATGGTGAAATCTTCCCCTCTAGTTATTAATTGTAGTACAATAATACCGAGATGAGGGAGAAAGGAAACAATTAAAGAAAACACAAATATGAATAAGTTATCAAACAAAAGTATATCTAATTGGTGATCTTACTGATGGGATTTATAAGCAATAGTATAACAAAAATGATGTATTTTTTTAGACAATCATACAAATATTTTAGTAAAGATATATGGTAATTCATAATTTTATTAGAAATTCTTATTAGAAATGCCTAATATTCTAAAGTTGGTTAGACTTTATTAAGTTATAGAAACAGAAACAAAACAGAAACACACTGAAACTAACAGGAGTTAAGTATAAACCAAATGGATTTAACAGATATCTATAGAACATTTCATCCTAAAACAAACAAAAAAAATATACCCTTTTCTCAGCATTACATGGTACCTTCTCCAAAATAGACCTAATAGGTCACAAAACAGGCCTAAACAAATACAAAAAGACTGAAATAATCTAATCCCTAACAGATAACAATGGACTAAGGCTGGTCTTCAGTAATAACCAAACAATGGAAAGTCCACATACATGTGGAAACTGAACAATGCTCTACGCAATGATAACTTGATCAAAGAAAAAAAATCAAGAAAGTAAAAACTTTTTAGAATTTCATTAAAAATGAAGGCTCTTCATACCAAAACTATGGGACACAATGTCAACAGTGCTAAGAGGAGAACTCATAGCTCTAAGTTCCCAAAAAAAACGAAACTGGAGAGCAACTTGACAGCACATGTGAAAGCTCTAGAACAAAAAGAAGCAAATACACCCAAGAGGAGTAGAAGGCAGGAAATAATCAAACTTAGGGCTGAAATCAACCAAGTAGAAAGAAAAAAAAACTATACAAAGTATCAACAAAACCAGGAGCTGGTTCTTTGAGAAAATCAACAAAATAGTGTTTATCTGTGCCAGAGGGCACAGAGATAGTATCCAAATTAATAAAATCAGAACTGAAAAGGGAGACAGAACAACAGAAACTGAGGAAACTGAAAAAATAATCAGCTCCTACTACAAAAGACTATACTCAACAAAATTGGAAAATTTGGCTGAAAAGGAAACTTTTCTAGACAGATTATCAGGTACCAAAGTTAAATCAAGAGGAGATAAACAATCTAAACAGTCCCCAAACCCCTAAAGAAATAGCAGCAGTCATTAAAAGTAAAAAAAAAACCAAAAAACAAAAAACCAGGAACAGATGGTTTTAGTGCAGAATTCTATCAGACCATCAAGGAGGACTTAATATCAATTCTCTTCAAACTATTCCACAAAATAGAAACCGAAGGAATACTACCCAGTTTGTTCCACGAAGCCACAATTACACTCAGACCTAAACCACACAAAGACACAACAAAGGAAGAAAACTTCAGACAAATCTCCCTTAAGAATATTGATGCAAAACTACTCAATAAAATTCTTGCACACTGGATCCAAGAACACATCAAAACAATCATCCATCATGATTAAGTATGCTTTATCCTAGGAATGCAAGGATGATTCAATATACAGAAATCTAACAATGTAATCCACTATGTACACAAACTCAAAGAAAAAAAACCACATGATCATTTCACTAGATACTGAGAAAGCATTTGACAAATTTCAACAGCCCTTCATAGTAAAAGTCCAGGAAAGATCAGAAATTCAAGGCCCATACCTAAACATAGAAAAGCAATATATAAATATATATATAAAAGCCAGTAGCCAACATCAAAGTAAATGGAGAGAAACTTGAAGAAATCCCACTAAAATCAAGGACTAGACAAGGCTGCCCACTCTCTCCCTATCTATTCAATATAGTACTGGAATTCCTAGCCAGAGCAATTAGACAACAAAAGGAAGTCGAAGGGATACAAATAGGAAAGGAAGAAGTCAAAATTTCACTATTTGTAGATGATATGATAGTATACATAAGTGACCCCCCCAAAACTTCCACCAGAGAACTTTTAAAACTGATAAACAACTTCAGCAAAGTGGCTGGATGTAAAATTAACTCAAACAAAACAGTAGCCTTCCTCTACTCAAAGGATATACAGGCTGAAAAAGAAATTAGGGAAATCACACCCTGCACAATAGTCACAAATAACATAAAATACCTTAGTGTGAATCTAACCAAGCAAGTGAAAGATCTGTATGACAAGAACTTCTAGTCTCTGAAGAAAGAAATCGAAGAAGATCTCAGAAGATGGAAAGATCTCCCATGCTCATGGATTAGCAGAATTAATATATGAAAACCAGACATCTTGCCAAAAGCAATCTACAGATTCAATGCAATCCCCATCAAAATTCCAATTCAATTCTTCCTAGATATAGAAATAGCAATTTGCAAATTCATTTGGAATAACAAAAAACCCCAGGATAGTGAAAACTATACTCAACAACAAAAGAATTTCTGGGGGAATCATCATCCCTGACTTAAAGCTGTACTACAGAGCAATAGTGTAAAAACTGCATGGTATTGTTCAGAGACAGGCAGGAAGATCAATAGGATGGAACTGAAAACACAAAAATGAACCCATACACCTATGGTCACTGGATCTTGAAAAAAGTGAAATTTAAAATTGTCCAATGGAAAAAGGACAGCATTTTCAACAAATAGTGCTGGTTCAACTAGAGGACAACATATAGAAGAATGCAAATCAATCTCTTTTTATCTTCTTGTACAAAGCTCAAGTCCAAATGGATAAAGTACCCTCAAATAATACCAGATACACTGAAACTAATAGAAAAGAAGGTGGGGAAGACCCTCAGATACCTAGGCACAGGGGGAAAGTTCCAGAACACCAATGACTTATGCTCTAAGATCAAGAATTGACAAATGGGGCCTCATAAAATTGCAAAGCTTCTGTAAAGCAAAGGAAACTGTCAATAGGACAAAACGATAACCAACAGATTTGGAAAAGATCTTTACCAATCCTACATCTGATAGAGGGCTAATATCCAATGTATACAAACAATTCAAGAAATTAGACTCGAGACAACCAAATAATCCTATTACTAAGTGGGGTACAGAGCTAAACAAAGAATTCTCAACTGACGAAACTTGAATGGCCAAGAAGCACCTAAAGAAATGTTCAACATCCTTAGTCATCAGGGAAATGCAAATCAAAGCAACCCTATGATTCCACCTCACTCCAGTCAGAATTGCTGAGATCATAAACTCAGGTTATTGCAGATGCAGGTGAGGATGTGGAGAAAGAGGAACACTCCTCTATTGTTGGTGGGATTGCAAACTTTTACAACCACTCTGGATATCAGTGTGGCAGTTCCTCAAAAAATTAGACATACCATTACCTGAGGACCCAGCTATACCACTCCTGGGCATATTTCCAGAAGATGCTCCAACATATATTAAGGACATATCTTCCACGATGTTCATAGCAGCCTTATTTATAAAACCCAGAAGTCCTTCAACAGAGAAATAAATATAGAAAATGTGGTATATTTACATAATGAAGTACTACTCAGTTATTAAAACAGTGAATTCATGAAATTCTTAGGCAAATGAATGGAATTAGAAAATAACATCTTTAATAAGGTTTCCCAATCACAAAAGAACACACATGGTATGCACTCACTGATAAGTGGATATTAGCCAAGAGCTTGCAATATCCAAGATAGAACTCATAGATCACATGAATCTCATGAAGAAAGAAGACCAAAATGTGGATGCTTCTGTCCTTCTTAGAAAAGGTAACAAAATACTCATGGGCCCAAATACAGGACAGAAACTGAATGAGGTTCCTGGAAACTGTTCTACCTAGGTATCCATCCCATGTGCAGTCATCAAAGACAGATGTGGATGACAGGAAGTGCATGGTGACAGGTGCCTGATATAGCTGTCTACTTAGAGCCACTGCCAGAGCCTGACTTATACAGAGGGGCATGCTCACAGCTAACCATTGAACTGTTTATGGGGTTCCCAAAGGAGAGGTTAGAAGACTAAAGGAGCTGAAGGGGTTTGTGGCCTCATGAGGAGAGCAACAATACCAACCCACCAGAGCTCCCAGAGCCTAAACCACCAGCCTTGGAGCACATAGGGAGGAACCATGGCTTTACTTGTATATGTAGGGAAGGATGACCTTGTCCAGCATAGTTGGGTGAGGAAGTCCTTGGTCATATGAAGGCTGGATGCCCCAGTGTGGGGCAACTCAAAGGCGGGGAGGTGGAAGTGTGTGGGATGAGGTGGGGGCACATCCTCCTATAAATAGGAAGAGGGGGATGGGAGAGAAGTTTCTGGGTGGGGGGATAATGGGGAAAAGGGATAACATCTGATTATCTATTTAAATATCTAATTAAATATTATAAAATTAAATAAAATATCTAATTAAAAAAGAAATCAGAAGCATGCTTTGAATTTTGTTTCACAGTTCTGGCACTATACATTATAATATATTGTTTTTTAATATTAGATTAAATATTTTTCTATGTTTTGATCACAAAGAAAAGATACATATTTGTGGTATTTGATAAGTTTATTTAAATTTAAAAATTCCTTTATTGAATTTACATATCAAAATGCTGTACTTTCTAACTTATCTGTTTTATAATTTATGCCTACATACTTATAACTAAAAATGGTCAAGTATTTTATATTTTCATACATGATCTCACTCTGTAGCCCTAATTCTTCTGAAACTCACTATGTAAAGCAGATTCCCTTTGAACTCAACAATATTTCTATCTGCCTGCCTTTGCCTCTCAAGTTCTAGGATTAAAGAGTTATTCAACCTAACTGGGTTTAAAAAAAATGGTAAATATTTTATCTAAGATTATGTCCTGGATATTTCACTTAGTCTTCATTCATGATTCTCCTTTGGGCACAGTTTTTCAGACATTTTAAATTATTTGTGTTCTGTAACTTGCATTTCATGTTCTAATAAAGACAGTGACCAGTCTGGTCAACTTTGTCTTAATGAAATCTCTAGATAAATGCATCATAGCCATGAAAACTCTATTATCTAGTATAATTATTCTAAATATGAAAGTGCTAATAATTGAAGTAGCAAGGTCATAGATTGTTGCAGGACTTTTCTTGCCTATTGTAGTTGCAAGGGGCCTTGTTGATTAGGAAGTAGAAGAGGTGGGTGGAGTGAAGAGTTGAAAGAAGGAATCTAATCTAAGAAGGAGAGGGAAGGAGGAGGAGAAGCAACATAGAGGAAGACAGGAAGACATATGGTTCTAGAACAGTCTCAAGTAATTATACATATCAAAAGGTTAGATATTGGTTAATAATTCTAATTGTGTGGGCATCTTTTGTGATGAACACATATATATTTGCTAATATGTATAAATCCATTGCATAATCTTTAAGCCTTAAGGGTCTTCATTCTACTGGGTACTGTGAGCATGGTGGATATTGACTGGGACTTACTGGAGGATTGAGGGTGACAGAGTTGAACCAGGGGTCATGATTGGAGCCATGGAGTCCATTAAGCTGGCAGCAAAGGCAGAGGCTCAAGAACTAGCTGAGCCATGCACTGTTTTTAAAATTCTCCAGCCACAGTGGCTTACAAAGGTGGGAGACTGTACATGTTCTGGATGATCCATAACATCTGTCTTCATGCAGTTTTTCCACTTTCCTACCTTTTAAAAGAAACTGTTCTTTTAAAAGAAGCTCTTTATCTCAGTCCAGGGTGGGAAAGCATTACTTTGATAGAGTTATAGTTAGCTATGAGAGGAATGTAAAATTAAGATGATGTTGTATATCTAAAGTGCCTTTTCTATAAACAATTTGACTGTACACATTTGCATTAAGGGTAAAACCCCAAATAGAAAGAAACAAATGCTGTTACAGTGTTTGTCATTTACACTATATAACTCTTAAATACAAAATGCATTTTATTTAATTCAAAATCATTCTACATGGGTAACTCTATTTCCTTGCCTTTAAATTTTTATGTAAATGGTTAATTTTGTAATTAGTATTAAAAATCAGTTGTTATTCTCTCAAATTTATTAATAAGATTTTCTCCTAGTTCCTTCTGATTTTCTCAGCAATTGAAATCCTTTTTATTCTTGTTGGTCATTTAATAAATACAAGGATTTGCATTTCCCTGATGACTAAAAATATTGAGCATGCCTTAAGGTGATTCTCAGCCATTCAAATTTCCTCAGTTGAGAATTCTTTGTTTAGCTCTGTACCCCATTTTTTAAATAGGGTTATTTGGTTGTCTGGAGTCTAATTTCTTGAGTTTTTTTTGTATATAATGAATATTAGCCCTCTATTGAATGTAGGATTGGTAATGATCTTTTCCAAATCTGTTTGTTTGCCGTTTTTTTCCAGTTGAGAGTGTCCTTTGCCTTACAGAAGCTTTACAATTTTAAGCCACTGGTGTTCTGTTCAGGAAATTTTCCCCTGTGCCCAAATATTCAAGATTCTTCCCCAACTTCTTCTCTTCTATTAGTTTCAGTGTATCTCGTTTTATGTGAAGGTCCTTTATCCACTTGGACTTGAGCTTTGTACAAGGGGATAAGAATGGATTGATTTGCACTCTTCTATGTGCTGACCTCCTGTTGAACCAGCACCATATGTTGAAAATGCTGTCCTTTTTCCACTGGATGGTTTTAGCTCCTTTGTCAAAGATCAAGTGACCACAGGCGTGCGGGTTCATTTCTGGGTCTTCAATTCTATTCCACTGATCTTCCTGCCTATCTCTGTACCAATACCATGCAGTTTTTATCACTATTGCTCTGTAGTACAGTTTGAGGTCAGGGATGGTGATTCCCCCAGAAGTTCTTTTATTGTTGAGAATAGTTCTTGCTATCTTGGGATTTTTTGTTGTTCCAAATGAATCTGCAAATTTTTCTTTCTATTTCTATGAAGAATTGATTTGGAATTTTGATGGGGATTGCATTGAATCTGTAGATTGCTTTTGGCAACATGGCCATTTTTACTAAATTAATCCTGCCAATCAATGAGCATATCAAATGCAAATCAAAACAACCCTGAGATACCACCTGACACCAGTCAGAATGGCTAAGATCAAAAAACTCAGGTGATAGTAGATGATTGTGAAGATGTGGAGAAAGAGGAACAGTCCTCCACTTTTGGTGGGATTGCAAGCTGGTAACAACCACTCTGGAAATCAGTCTGGTGGTTCCTCAGAAAATCGGACATATCATTACCTGAGGACCGAGCTATACCACTCCTGGGCATATACCCAGAAGATGCTCCAACATATATCAAGGACACATGCTCCAATATGTTCATAGCAGCATTATTTATAACAGCCAGAAGCTGGAAAGAACCCAGATGTCCTTCAACAGAGGAATGGATTAAAAAATGTGGTACAGTTACACAATGTAGTATTACTCAGCTATTAAACATAATGAATTTGAGAAATTCTTAGGTAAATGGATGGAACTAGAAAATATCATCCTGAGTGAGGTAACCGAATCACAAAAGAACACACATGGTATTTACTCACTGATAAGTGTATATTAGCCCAAAAGCTTGAAATAGCCAAGATTCAACTCACAGATCACATGAAGTTCATGAAGAAGGAAGACCAAGTATGGATGCCTCAGTCCTAACAAAATGTTCAAGGGAGCAAATATGGAGACAAAATGTGGGACAGAGACTGAAGGAGGGGCTGTCTGGAGATCATTCCACCTGAGTATCCATCCCATGTGCAGTCACCAAAGATAGACTGATGCAGATGTCAGGAAGTGCATGCTGACAAGAGCCTGATATAGCTGTCTCTTAGAGGTCTGCCAGAATCTGACATATTCAGAGGCAGATGCTCACAGCAAACCATTGATCTGATCAAGGGGTTTCCAATGAAGGAGTTAGAGAGAAGACTGAAGGAGCTGAACGTGTTTGTGGCCCCATGAGGAGACCAACAATACCAACCAACCAGAGCTACTCAGGGTCTAAAACAACCAGCCTGGGAGCACATAGGGAGGGACCCATGAGTCCAGCTGTATACGTAGGGAAGGATGGCCTTGTTGGGTATAGGTTGGAGAGGAAATCCTTTGTCCCATGAAGGCTGAACACTGAGTGGGGGGGGGTGAGATTCAAGGGTGGGGAGTTGGAAGTGGGGGTGTAGGTGGGGGGACATTCTCATAGAAGTAGGAAGAATGGGGATTAAATAGGGGGTTCCTGGGTAGTGGGGGGAATGAGGTAAGGAGATATAATCTGAAAGGTAAATATACTATTCAATAAAAAATCAAAAATAAATAAATAAATACAAGGAACTTTTCTCTAAGATAGAATGTCAGTGGATTACGAGCAATATGGCTTGCAAAATAATTATGTACTAACTTTTGATTCCCATGCATATTTACAAATAGATATATTTGTACATTTACAAATAGTTTACTTCTATGTGGGATAAAGTGTAATTATCAGAGAATGTTCATTTTTGAATTCAAAGAAATCTTAATGTAATCAAATGCCCTATATCTGCGAAATTTTGTTTCATTATCTTCTGAGCAGCCATTTATTTGATGAAAAATGTTGTAACATGTATTAAGTAAGAGAGTTAAAGGGATTTTGATATAGAGATTCTCATTAAGAGTACTTTTGCTACAACCATGCTAATAATAATAAATTATCTTTTGATCTCTCTATTTCCATAATTACATATTTATAATATGACACTACTCAACTCCAGCGTCACTTATGTCAGGGTGTAGCTATATTCAGCATGGTGCCAATAATTTCAAATGGAACATTTTTCACTAAAACACATTGCAAGTTATTTACCATAAAGTTTATGTTTAAAATGTAAATTACCATCCTACAGATGACACATTCAATGTGAACTGTCTTTCATCAGTCCTTTGGATTAGATTTTATAAGGTAACTAAGTTTTCTCATTATGTATTTTAAGACGATATTTCAGAATATGCAGAATATTCAGAGTGTTGACTTCACAGTCATATGAAATGTTAACTAATACTATTTTCATTTTTATATTATTATTATTATAGGAAATCAAATAAATTCTAACCTCTTAAATATCTAAGCATATAAAATAGCATTACCTACTGAAACTATATTACTGTCTCTGGCCATCTTTGTACATGTCTTCCACATAGCTCATTTATGGATATGTATTCCACAATCTCTCATTCTTTGACTATTGTCCCATTTTATGTGATGAGGCCTGAGAAATACAATAATCTACAAGTATACCCATATGTCATTAGGGGATATTTTATTACTGTGTTCATTTCACAGGAAAATATTATGTTGTCCTCTGGAGCCTATAGAGTTTGAGGTTCTTGTTTTTATTAACAATGTCATATATGGGGTAGATACAGCAGGCCTTAAATCCAATCAAAACATGTCTAGGCACTTCACTATCATTTGTGCCCCAATTCTGCCAGGGGTCATGTCTCACAGACAAGTCATTATTGTAGGTAGAAGGGTTCATGACTGTATGACATTGATAAATACTTTTTTTCTCAAGTGTGCAGAGTACCTTCTAGCACTCTCAATGGTAGCCTACAGGCATGAAGTTTCCAGTTGAATACCAGCCAGATTTCTTTATGCTTTATGGCATACAACTGTTGTGTCTTCAGCAGAAGGGTCTTACTGTCAAGCTGAGTATGGTAACCAACAGAACTGGCAATATTTTGGTGGGGAGTTTCCATTGTATGGGGCCCTTTGGATAATGAATCAAAGAGACAGAACCTACTCCTGGTATTGTTCGGTTTGTTAAATAGCATAGTATATCTAGTCAGGACACTGTCTTCTCCAGTATATAGAAACTTCAGGTAAAATTTTAATAACATGATATTTTATAAATAATTAATGAATTAATTAAAATGTTAAAATTTTAATGATTTATCAAAAGTATTAATAAATAACTTACTAGCAACATACCCTTGATTTCATAGCTTCATGTGTGCAGTTTCAGGAGTCTTAAACATTTGTGTGCTATGAGGGGTTGAGGTGGAGAGGGTATGAAATAAAGATGCTCTTGAATGGTATCTTTCTCTTTTTTTCTTTTCAATTTGAAGTTGAACCTTTAAATGGTGATTAGCAATACATAATCATTAAATGAGATTTTAATTGATTCAATGGATTCACATGGTTAGTGTTTAGTCTCATATTGTTTTTTAATACTAGACTTTCAGTCTCTTCTGAAGAAGTAAGCTGTCGCAATCTAATGAAAAAAATATAAATGCTCTAAAATGGCAGAAAATGTAATTTTATACAAATGGCACAAATTAATTTGGAAAATCAAAATTATGTATAATTAAGTTGCAAATTGTATTATTATTCTGGAGACATTGGTAATTTTGGACTATAATAAGAAACAAGCTACTGTGCATCACAGAATCAAAAAGAATCAATTGAAATTAGGTTGAAGCTTCAAAGGTCAGCTCTGTCTAAAATCACTCTCGATTTAAAAATCAATGTAACTTTAAGCAAACATGTTATGTATTATCAGTTAATATGCTTAACGATAGGACATGGTAAGAACTGGTAAAGCAAGGAAACAAAGAAAATCCTCCAATACCTGAGTGATGCTCCACACGCACACATGAGGGATGAATGGTGGATGGTAAATACAGTAGCACAAAAACAACAGTAGTGTGGTCACACATGCCTGACTGAGAATTACTGTTTTAGACACACATTACGGCTAGCAAATATGGATACAAACTATTTCTTCATCTATAAAGGCAAAATAACTTGTCATTCATGATGTAGTAAAGTTCAGTTTCTAGTGATGTGAATTCTCACATCCAAGAATGTTTGTAAATTGAGTGATGGAAAATAATTCCTTGGAATGATACATAAAATTACCACTCGGTTTCCTTTAGGCCTCAGAAAACAGGAGAAAAGAGCCTATTCTTGGGTAATACTAATGGGAAACCATGTCTTTAATACATACTAATGTCATTGTCTCCTGACAGTTTCTATGGTTGTTGACACAAGACTACATGGAAGAAAAGTCAGTCTTCTTCAGTGGTATCTCTGATGGTAGGTTTACTATACTCTAGTCAATGGATCACATATGAAAAGAACTGTTTGGACTCAGTGTATTAAAACAAAAAAATGGATGATATTGGGAAGAGGATATGCTAGAGACTGTCTTGGGGGAGACAGGTGGTATGATCAAATACATTGTATTCATGTACAAATTAGCAACACTGCTTGCCTATTGTGTTTTATTATAAGTTAATAAGATTTAAAGCAACAATTTTAACCTTTATAAATTACGTATTTATACATATAGGAATCGGATTCCCTATTATATTGAGATTGTTATGGTTTAAATAATATTTTTAAATTTTCTTAATAATTACATCGAAATTTAAACAATGCTTTGTTATTCTAATGTATTCACATATCATTATCTTTCTATATGTAAATAAATAAATTGCTAAAGTTCACATTTTAAACTCATATATTACAGTATGCTATTTCAGTTATTGGATGGTTTTATTTTTGTCGATAATGAAAATGTGCTTACTATTTACTGTGTTTTAGTCATCTTAGCCTACTATACTTTCATATATACTGCCAGACAAAAGGGACTTCTAGATCACAAAGGGCCTTTATTGACGATCCAAACACACAACACTAAATTTATATTCTATTAGTTCTTCTGCTTCTTCAACTCACATGAGGATTATGTAGATGTTTCAGGTGAGTTTTTTGCAGAAAATATCAAAAAGATATGGCATGAGACATAAAAACAACCTTGGTTTGCACACTGAATAATTTGAATATTTAACAATAGGTTCAGTTAAGCATGAAGATAAAAAGATCTTTTTCACAGATAAATAGTGTCTGGACTCTTAAAAAAACATGGTCATCACATTTTGTTGGTTTTCAAGATTATTTTCAAATGTTGATTTTTAATAACTCATATCTCTGCATTGAAAAACTTGATTATTTTTTGGTGCTGTGACATGTAAAATGTATAGTTTTTAAGTTGCATATGGAAAAAGATTTATATAATAATAATTTATATAAGATGAGTTTAAAATGTTTACCTAAGAAATAAAAGCAGAAGTGACACTATGCTGTCATGTATTAAGATAACCCAGTTGAGACAAAAGATGATATTATGAATGAGAAATTTATTGCTGCCTAGACATGAAAAAACTTTCAACACACTTTTTTTCATAAGCTATAGAAATAGCACAAGACTGAGTTGATTAATATGACAATGAGACAACTATAGGTAGATGATGACAAAGATTATTCAGTCAGAGCCATGTTGCTTTACTTTAGTTACTAGACATTTCTTTGAATTGTGGTTAGCAAAAATTAGGTAATCTAGGAAGGTGAGGAAGTCTGATTATGGATATGCTGACAAAAATCACTATTTACATCACAGTTTGAAAATATAATAAAATGACTTTGCGTGTACCATATCCATCCATCCATCTATTCATCCATCCATTCATCTCTCCTTCCTTCCTTCTTTCCATTCTCTATCATTTTTCTAGTTTTATACTATATGGAAGAAAGGCTCACACATGAGCTTTTGTTATCGAGTCTGAGGCTTATCTCTTGTAATTTGGACTTGGCTTGAAATGTATTCAATAAAACAGTATAGGAAAAGTTCATAAGACATTAATTATTTATTGCCAATTAATATCCTTTGCTGTGTTTTCATTGGGTAAGAAAAGTTATCTAACTACAGTTAAAAAAAAAAAAAAAGTAAAATTCCCAAATCACAACTTCTTGCTAAGAGTACTGTAAATTCAGAATACAACATGAAACAGTTTATTTTAGGACTTTGTGAAGCTGAATGTGTGTCCAGAAGGTCAAACATCTCAGTGTTTACAGTAGACAGTTTTTAAACCTGAATTCAAGCAAATACCTCCTGCCCTTTCCTCTTTAGGTGAGTAATCAGGAGGGTACAATCCTCTATATCAGCTGTATGTTATCTTTTACTTTTCAGTTTCCATCGATCTTTTTCTCAACAATGACAATAGCAGCAACCTTGAAGAATAGGCTCATATATATGTACTACATCCTGTTTACATTGAAGTTTATCAGTCATACAACCCATTCCAAACTATAAATGCCTAACCAAGCTTAGCTTTTAGTAATTAATTTATATTGTAAACTTCTATTTTTGATTGATAGATGATTGCTTAACAGTGGTTTCTGCAGATAGGAATAGTTACACTATCAGACTTTAATAGGGGTCCATTGTTTCTGAATTATATGTAGATTTACCTAAATTACCTTAAGATATATTAGAGAATGAACCCTAGATTTTATAGTTTACATAAAAACTTACACAATACTTATGTAGGACTTACCGAGGGGACATTTTCACTGGATGAAAGTGAATGATAATATTTTGTGTATTTTTCTCCATTTTTTCCATAAAGTACCATTGGCATTCATTATTCAAGTATGACACTATCCTGCAAACTCAATGAGCTTACACATTTTAGACCTTTGTTTTATCTTCCTTAAATTATTTTAGATTACTCAAATCAAAGTTCTAATGTGGTAATGATTTTGTGAAGTCTTGTAGCAGTAGAACAATGCATTACTCCATGGGACAATTATTAACATTTGCTAAGGTGCTCAGTTTAGTACTGAAGAAAAGATGTGTTGTTAATACTAATGTCAGAAATTTCAGAAGTTTCTTGGATTAATTGCTATTCTATTCAATTCTCTATTGTGTACTCAGTTTTGAAATTTAAACATCAGACAAGAAGTATATTTATTATTGCATAAACTTCACATTGAAAAATAAGCATTGCAATGATAATGTAAAAAGTAAAAGCATTCACTCCTAGTACAGTGTGAAGTTAAAAACACTTGTTTTATTTTAATACAGGGTTCATAATATCAACAAATATATATCACATTTTTGTGATATAACCCTACAAATAGTCCTAAACCCTCTCTATGTAATAGTGGCAATTATTAGCTTTATCAGAACTTTTGATGCAAAATTTAAGTTTTTAAAGGAAGGTAGAAGTAACACACATGTGTCCCATATTAACTGGTATGTAAGACTGGAAGTCTGCTTCCTGGCAGGTTGCTTGCTTAACTGCCTTGGTGCTCTGCTTTGGATCCAATTTTCTGTTTTTTGTTTGTAACTGCTCTATCTCCTTGGCATGTCACTTTCCACTTCACCGTTTCTCTTTGTAATACATTCTACAAGAGCTTACAATTTCTTAGAGAAGCCTTCTGAATCCTGTTCAGTGAATCAGATGACTGACTTCTTCTTCCTACTAATTCTAGTCTTGGAACACTTTGAAAGTAAGACATTAAAGAGGCAACAAGAGGTTTGTACCAGCTCCATATTTTTTTTCTACACTCTGTAAGCCAACAATTTCAACAATGCCTAAGTATGACACATGCACCTTTAAACTTATGTAAGGCATTCATTTTTTCCATTTCCTCCATATCTGAATCATTCAAGGAAATGCATGACTACATATATATTTGTTTACTGTAAAGTGATCATTAACACAGTTTTTCAATCACAAATCACTGGAAACTTGAAAGTAACTCATCTCACATTTGCTAAGATACCTTAGAGAAGAAGGCTCCATGATATTCAGTGGCTATAACTAGAATTTTGGACATTTTTCTAACTGCAACATTATCATTGAATAAACTATTTGTTTTCCTCATAATTATATTAAAACTTTGCCATAGTATAAATCTTCACAAATTAGAAATGACATAAATCCATAGTCAAAATGTATTAATTGCATTCATTTGAATAAAAAAAAACAGATTTATAATGTGCTAAGATTTTTTTAAGTTGTCCATACAAACCACAACTCTCACCTCAAAGAGAATATAGACAAATACAAGTAACCATGTCCCAGGAACACAGATATATGTTATCTCAAATTCAATGTCCCAAATATGGTAACAGTTCGATGAAGTTTTACAGTAATAGAACAGAAAACAAAGCCATAAATTGTTATGTTTCAAATTTCTTTCTGGAAATATTAGGAAGACTGGTTAAAATGAATCAAACCTCTTTTATGCTTAGAGCAGATTTATTTCCATGCTACCTAACAATGTCCTTGTATTTCCATGGATGGAAGCTAGTGAAACTAAATTATTACATTTGTCAGGATTTCACCTGTTAGTCATAAGAATGCTAGATTAGACACCAAAGTTGACAGCTAATGAATATTAAGTAATTAAATAAATCATAATTAGGACCTGGAACTAACAATTGTTGAAATATTGTTACATTTCAACATTTTCACACTCAGGGATATTTACTTAGCCTTGTAGAAGGTTCAGGGAGAACAGTGAAGTTATTTTCAGAATCTTTTGTTCACAAATTACATCCACAGAAATTGTTGAGGTCCACACTAGACCCACGTTGAGATGGCCAAAAAATGTAGCGGCCCAAGCAAAATGTTGAGGCCCGGGCCAACCCACGTTTGGGCGGCCATTGTATCCTGGCCCAAGCTGCCGCTCCGGTCGGTCGGGGTTCAGCTAGCATGAGAGTGAGGATGGACTGGAAGAATGCAGACCAGACAGAGTGTAATTCAATCCCGTTTATTCTTCAGTCTAAGTCCTAAGTCTTGAGTTCCTAGTGCCTAGTCCCTAGCTCCTAGTCCCTCCAAGTTTCAAGTTACTTCTTCCAAGTTCTCTTCCAAGTGCCTGCTACCTGTCTTCTCTCTGCTGTGTCTCCCTAATGTCTAATTCATCTGATTCTCTCTAGAGCCAAGTGTCTTCTACTTGGGCCATTGTCAGCTTTTATCTGTTTAGGCACACCCAATACAGCGATTGTAGCAAGCATATGAGCGATCGCATGTTTGCTTGCTTCTTCAGTTTGTAATGTTGCATAAATGAAACCAGTGTATGTGTCTACACATACATGTATATATTTTTGCTTGCCAAATCCATTATAATGAGTAACATCCATTTGCCAGATACTGTTTGGTATCAGTCCCTTTGGATTTACACCCAAATGAGGAACTGGTGAAAGTTTAACACATGATTGACATTGTTTAACAATTTGTCTAGCTTGTTCTCTGGTGATTTTAAACATACCTTTTAAAGTTTTAGAATTAAGGTGATGTAATTCATGAGCATTTATGGCCTAATCCAAATTAGATTGCTGATCTGATAGAGTCACTGCAGCTATACAAGTAACTAGTTCTGCCTTGGTATTTCCTTCAGAGAGAGGACCTGGTAGCCCTGGCTAACCTAGAACTCACTCTGTAGACCAGGCTGGCCTTGAACTCAGAAATCTGTCTGCCTCTGCCTCCCAAGTGCTGGGATTAAAGGCGTGCGCCACCACTGCCTGGCCTGATCCAAGTTAGATAATCTCTTCTTCACTTTTTTACTAATCCTTTCCCTGGGGAAAAATCCAGGGTTTATCATTTGAGCTGTGATTACTTCATTAGGGCTGCACATAATCAATCCCAACTGGGATAACAGATCTCTGCCCCAGAGATTAATGGGAAGGCCTGAGATGACATGGGGTTGTATATTTCCTTTATTTCTTTCTTTACCTTTCCACGTCAGCACCTTAAAGCTTTGTAGTGGGTTTTGACTTTGGCCAATACCCCTTAAATTGGTTAAGGTTGGGTCAGAGGCCAGGTAGCAGGCCAATCACTTTGTTTTAGGATAGTCACATCAGCTCCTGTGTCAACCAAGCCTTGGAATGCCTTTCCATCTAGCCAAATTGTCATCATAGGTTTTTGTTTAACTATGGGCTGTACCCAATATGCATCAGAGGAACCAAAACATTGATCCCCTCTTTTAGGATTCTTATATTTGTGATTAGTAGGGTACAATGGAAGTAACAATAGTTGAGCTATCCTCTTTCCTGTAGGAATGGTGACTATATTCTGAATTGCCTGGGCCATTACCTTAATCTCACCCTGATAATCATTATCTATAACTCCAGGAAAAATTTGTAGTCCCTGCACAGTAGTACTGCTTCTTCCCACTATCAGGCCAAACACATTTGGATAGAGCTGTCCAAACACTCCAGTGGGTAAGGCCTGAGGTCCCATTTCTGGGGTTAATACTGTGTGGGTGGCAGAACTGAGGTCTAGTCCTGCACTTCCTGGTGTTGCTCGACTAAGTTCAGAAAGGGATTGGTGTTTGCTGGTAGGACACTGACTGCTCCAGAAGCCTGTTTTGGCTTGTGTCGGTTTGGGGCCTGGAGTTGGCCCCTGTTCCCGTTTCCCTGATTATGGGAAAGGATGTTACCTTGTGCATCTTGTTTAGACCTACAATCACTAGCTCAATGCCTTCCACGTTTGCAAAGTGGGCAGAGCCCAGGCTGTTTTCTGGGCTGTCTCTGGCTTAACTCATTTTCTACCTTGCAATCTCTTGCAAAGTGTCCAGGCTTACCACATTTAAAACATGCCTTTCTGTCTTTACTTGCCAAAAATCTCTTATTGATTGTCCTGGCATGGCAGCTGCCATAGCTAAGCCCTGTTGGTAAGAGGGACCTATGTTGGAACAGAGTCTGATATACCCCATAAGGTCTGTCTTTTTCCTGTAAGGTATAATGGCCGCTTGGCAGGCTGGATTAGCATTTTCATATGCAAGTTGTTTCACATAATCTACACCTGCCTCTGCATTACCAAAAATCCTCCCTGCTGACCTGAGGAAAGAATCTACATGCCCTTCCTCTTCCAACCCACTGAGAGAGTTAGGCATAACCCTCCCTACTTACTGAAGATGACAATGAGTTAAATTTGGTACAGAACTCCTTTATTCCCTAAGTTTTTCTGCAACCTCTAAATGTAAATGTAGCTTTTCTTTCCTCAGATGAAGTGATGAGATGAAAGACATACCCAACATTTATTAATACATGGCTTGGGATTAGCCCAGAATATTTCTATCTAACTCTGCCTAGGCGTAGGAATAGAAGCTTCTGTCCTCCATACAATCTAATGTTCTGCAAGCCTGCATCCTGAAGACTTCAACTTCCAGCCTCCATCTGCCTAGGATGTTTTAGCCTCTGAGACTTAGTGCTGAATAATCTCACCTTTTTTAGCTCTTTCTAAATGGTGGCTGACTGGTTCAAATTAGGCATTTTGGCTCAAACTCCTTCCCAAGTTAAGTGATTCAAATAGGCAACTCTCAGTTTCTGACTAAGTTGCTCTGCTTGGAAAGACTGACTCTAAATGCTACAAACTGAACTTCTCTGGGCAGAGCTGATTGAAATCAAACTAAACTCTTCTGAACAGAACACAGTTGAATTCTTCTGAAATCACTCCCTCTTCAGTAACTCCTTTTTTTCTGACCCATTCTCATGAGATTTTGCACACTCTGTCCACTCTTTCTTTGCTTTGTTGTTTTTTCTGTCCCCAATTATACGTCATTGTTTTGAGTAAAAAGTGTGTACTAAAAGAATGTTGTAACCAGAGATGTTGCCAAAATTTTTCATCCCAATCCTGGGTTTCTATCCTGCTTTTTGACTATTTAGTCCCAGGATAAAACACACATACAACTTTTATATTTTCAATACATCTTAAGCAGCATAAGAATTAGGCAAATTATGCTACTACACTCGACTTTCCTATTGATAACCTTGAGGAATTTACTATATTTCATCTGGGCTGCTTTTAACTGTAATTGGCCAGCCTACAGGATCATGGTTTCATGACTCACCTAAACCATGGCAGCGTCTCTCCATTCTCCTCACCTTATTCTCCTTCTCTTGTGATAGTCCTCAGAACCCCCAGGTTTTTTTAATTCTTGCCTAGGTCCTTTGTTCCCAACTAGTGGCTGTCAGCATCTTTATTCACTAATCAGAAATAACTTGAGGGCCTGACCACATAGCAACAGTTGAGTTTATGTGCAGACTCTCTCTTTTCCGGGCCAACCAGATCTTGTAGAACTAACTTTAGCATTAGAATCCAAGCAGAATCAGGCCAATCTACTAAACAAGGATTAAAGGTGGGTGTCACATCTGGATTACAGCTAGATCATATCTTTGGATGTGATCCCTTGGCAAAGCAGCCATGTTGTTGGATTCAAATTCCTCTGCATATTCCCCCTCCTATTTAAGCTAAAAATTATGTAACAGAAACAATGATAAATTCCACAATCTTACAGTCTGAATGTCCTTCTGAAGAACCACTGCTGTGATGATATTTTATAGCTACAGACCTGATCATCTGTCTTTCAGAAAAATGTTCATTTCAGCATCAAGAATTGTCAATCTGCCAGTCTGATGAATGATCTGTCCTCCTTTAGCTGGTTGGTTGAGCTGTCCCCATGGAGCGGGTATCAGCTTTCTCCATAATCTTTACTGCTATCTCTTTGCATACCTTGTTTCCATGAGTCATGCCTTCCAAGTGGAAGCTTCTTTTCCTTGGAATGTGTCTTTATCAATTTTGATAAAACCTATGGTCTTTCATTGCCTGTAGAAATATAAGCAATATCTCTTCCCCAATGAAACACTTTCTCTAACTTTAATTCTGATATTAAAATAGCTTTCAAGTATATAAATTGATCTAATTTGGCAGGTTTTTATTATCATCCAGGGTCTTTCAAGAATTGTTGTTATTGGCTTTTGGGGGTTCCAAAAATTAAAGTCAATAAAGCATTATTCCATTCATTTCTTAGAGTTCTTATCCCCCATTTTGGTTTATCAAAATTTAATTAGACTTTTATGAATCTATACATGTCAAGAGCTAGTATGTTTTGTCTTTTAAACTTGAAAATTAGCTACTCCCACTATCTAATTAAATATAGAAAGAATCAAACCTTATTATGTAAGATATCAATGTATAGTATCAGTTAAAATAGATATTTGTTTTCTGAGATTGAAGGAATATTAATCTGAGATCCCCATTGCGTAGTAGATATCTTCCTCACAGGTTTGCAACTATATCTGCCACATAACATTTTAATCTTAATATTTCACCTTTGGCCCCACATATTTAGCTTGTCTAACATTTTGTTTGACTTGGAAAATGTTCCAATCCAAACATACCATGTAGATGACTTCTGAAGTGGCCAGTGCTGATTCCAAGACTCTCATGAGATTATAATTACAGCAGCTTCTCTGTCCTCCAAACTTTCAATTTTACAACCATTTAATTTTAATTTTAATTTTGGTCACTTGTCATGGATAGCAGATTACCAACAACAAACAAACAAGCAAAACAACAAACCTGTTCTCAAGTGCTACCAAATCCTCCTGTTCTTGGAAGCATTTGAAACTGAGCATTCAGTCATAAATATTGATTGAGCTTTTAAAGGTCTACAAAGTTTTTGACAGTCTGCATTTATGTTTTCCAAAGGTAAGTTTCAGTTGCTACCCAACTCACACCTAGATCTGATATGGCCTTGTTTATAGCAGACACTAATCTATGTCAGATGTCAATAAAAGTTTTTCTGGGGCTCTGCATAATCATTGTGAATGACATAGACCCTTTCCCCTTCTCCGTTATTCCAGACTCTTTATTCTACTAAATTACATTGTATGACAACATAGTCATCAAACTGCATCTACTTTTGTAAATCACCAAATTGACCTTCCCCTAACAATTGATGTTTCATAACATTAATACCTTTAGACATATTAGAATTTCCCATAATTGCAGTTTCTTTTAGCCACCATGTCAGCCATTGTAATTGAAAACCAGCTTCCAGTAAAGCTCCTGCTAGCTTTTTCCAATTTGGGGAGTATAGTCCCATTTTGGGAAGCCCAAATATTTAACACCTGTCTTACATAGGGTAAATGTATTCCATATGTTCATATTGATTCTTTGAAATGTTTAAGATCTTGTATTTTAACAGGATTCCAAACTAGTTGTTCATTTTGTGTATGTTCACCATTTTCTGGCATTTGTTCCCTGGTAACTGTGAAACTAGAAGGGATTGGTTTCCTTTCCTCGATTTCATTAAGTGGCAGTGCTCTAGGTTCAGTCATCTATTTTGGTCGTCAATTTTATTAGGTACCCTAGGTTCACAGTTAAAGCACTTCCTATTCTCTTCCTCTGTCTTTTGTTTCTCAAGCTTCTGTACTATCATAGCTAATTTTCTTGTTATACAGCTAAATTTTTTCTTGCTGTACAAATATTTTCAACCTTTGTGAGAAGAAATATATAAAGATTGAAATTGAAAATAGGTAGATTTACTCCGGTATTCACAGTTGCAATATGTACTTTGGTGGCTTTTTCAGGAAACCCTTGTATCCCCTCAGGTTCTATCATTGCTCTCAAGAGATCTGAAATTGTGGGGAGAACTTCCAGAGTTTACTTGCTTGTGATTAATCATGAGTAAGTCTAGCAACACTGAGAAAGTAAAGTTGCTCACTGACATGGTATTAACCAGTAGCCCTCCCTTCACTGTCTTTTGTATCTTCTTTCTGCTTTTCCTATAATCATCGTCATTCCTGTTTCTCGAGATCACTGACTGGGAGCAGGGTCTGGCAAAATGGTGTTCAGCATGAGGCACTACAGGGGATGCAGTGAAGGACACTGCTGAAAGTTGAGTACTTGGGAAAAAGTGAAAGTATTGGCAGCAGTGAGTAGCTTTCATGAGTAAAAGAAAAAGAAACATAAATAAGGAATCTCAAAAAAAAATAGGAGAGTTCTAAAACGTTAAAGGAGCTTGGAAAAACATAAGGGAACTCATAAAAATAAAAGTCAAAAAAGAGAGAGAGAAAGAGAAAAAAGAAAAATAGAAAAACATGGGAAATGGAAATAGTCATGTGCTTTTGTCCAAATGCTTACGATGTTTCGCTAAAGGAGACCAATATCAATTACATAATTTTTTAGACTTTGTAGGGAAGGTTTGTCCTTGGTTTCCTGAAGAAGATACAATAAGTTTAGCAACCTGGAATGAAAGTTGGAGAAAGACTTCAAAAATGACTCAGAATGAGACAATCTGTATAATTATAATTGTATTTTGGTGTGGATTATTGTGATTTGGTGTTTCAGAGTTCCCTGCCCCTTTGAATCTTCTGAGTCTCCTTGGGCAACCAACAAAACTCAAAGAACTGTTGTATTCTCTGCAGCTTATCTGTATCCCTTACACACACACACACACACACACACACACACACACACCCCCCAAATACTCTCAATGTGAGACTTCCATTTCATAGGCATTTCAGTATGTTCAAATCACTGTCATGGCTAATATTCATTTCCATTTCTGCAGACCATTTTTTCTACATTTATTGACATGATTCTAGTTCTGAAATACTGCAACGCACTGGGAATTTTTTCACATTATTTCCCTCTAGCACTGCCTTAGTGATAAAAATTCTCGAGCTATCATTGTTGTGGCACCCACTTTTAAACTTCAAAATAGAAAATACTGGAATGTATTTCTTAGAGCTGAAATGAGGGAAATCAATAGATTTATATAAACTTTAGAAAAATAGGTACCAAAATTAATTATTTTCTGATCATATGCCACATTCTCATCTCCTTTGAGAAAACTGTCTTGTAACACTATAATATATTAAAGTTCAATTTCCAATTGTACTTATATAAATAGCATGTATTCAGCAAAAAAGACTAAACCAAGATATGATTTTTAAGACTCTAAGACCTGATAGGATATGAGTTATGATAATACCTTGAATAATAGATGTATATGAAAATATGTACTGGCATTTCTCAATGCAAAGTAACTAGATATTTCTAATAGAATAAAAGTATTCTGCAATTATTATCTCAAAGAAACATAATTTAAAAATAAAATATGTACATAAAAATTTAATATATCTCTAAATTATATAGTTCTCATGTTCAATAGGAATAGCATATAAATATTTGAGGACACATAGATTAGCTATTAAAATATTATTTCTTCTGAGGGTGGGGAGGTGGGGGTGGGGGTGGGTGGGGGTACACCCTTGTGGAGGCGGGAGGAGAGGGGGATGGGATGTGGGGTTCCTGGGTGGTGAGGAGAATGGGGTAAGGGGATAAAATTTGAAATGTAAATATAATATCCAATAAAAAAAGGAAAAAAAAAGAAAACTTGTTAGAACCAACATATTTAATAAAATGTCAGCCCTCTAAAAAAAATGATCTTGGTACTAAAACTTGTTTTGAGAATTGTATATTGCAGAATACATAGCCTTGGTGTATCTACTCATCAAGCAAGCTGAGCAAACCTGCTTAAACCATTGAGGTCCTGGAATTCCATCTCGATGCAGTGAAGACACAGTGTCAGAAGCTTATCAATTTAATCTTCCCCCCAACCCTTCTTCTAATATCTCAACACCATTAATCAGCTTGAAGAAGTTAATGAAGAGTCAGCGCCACTATTCCTTTGGCTTGGGGACTAAGGTGGTTAATATTGGGCTGTCTTTCTAGGGAGAAGTAGTGGTTTTGTTGGAACAGGGAGGATTATGTAGGATTTATTTCATAGCCATAACCTATTGGTAGAAATCTGTATAATTATTATCAAGATGAAGTAAATGGTACAAAATTTACTTTGATTTAAAATTTAAGGTTTTCATTGGTACAAGCTTCTTATTGATATAAAAGTGAGATGAATATTGTTACTCTCATAGGCATTGTGCCTGTATAACACATTTAGGAAAACAAGGCTTAGACCCAGTTCTTCTTTAACTTTCTTAACTAATTTGATATGGTTAGCCTGTGAGTTAAGGACCTATAGCAAATTTATGGCTCTGAGTTTATTGCTAGTGTGTTTTCTATATTTTATTTAGAAATAGCTGAGAGGAGTTAACAGACAACAGCCCAGATTGCCTTACATGGATAGTTGGTTTTCAAAACGTCAGAAGTCCACAGAATTGATGTTAAAAACATTTCTGTAGTAATGTTCATTTTGATTAGAGACCTGTCTGCTCCTTACAGCTTCCTGTCTTGGATTCTAAGAAGAAATTGAGCATCTTTGGAGTTACTCCAGTTGTGGTGAGACAGCCACTAGGCAAGAATTGCCTCTTTCCCTCTACAGACAAATTACTGTCCAGAAAAGGACACACTTGCAGAATAGTCAACTGATTATATCTGCCTAGACAGAGTAATCAGCCCTTAATAATTCTGTAGCACTAAGGTCTGTCAGATGATCCTGGTCCAGAAGGCTGAAGATCAGATGCTCCAACGTTTTGTAGTTTAGAGAGTGTCCAGGTGTTCAGAGGTCTCTATAAACTGGCTAAGTTTTAGAAGCTATGCTTAGTGCTTCCTATAATTTCAGTTAACTCAGTCATTCTGGATTTCTGACAGGGTTGAAAACATATAATCTCATAGGCAATCCTGGCTATTTACTTTGAGAGAAAAGATTTGAGTGGATTGTTTTCAGCTGACATTCATTCTAAAGCCAAGGAAAAAGCCAGGTTCAGAACTAAGTGTTTTAGTTATAGAGATGACAGCGGTTCTGGTTAATCAACAAAATGATGGACTGGGTATTAGGACTATCTTGTACCTCACTGGTACAAATTGGCATAATTATTCTCTAATTGTATTTTGAGAGAAAAGTTTTATTTTAACAGGAAGGGTGATATGTAGGAGGAGCTAAGGTAGGAGGAAGAGAAGGAGTAAGGAGAGGAGGAGAGGAAGGAGAGGAGAAGCTAGATGATGAGAGAAAGAGAAGGGGGGAGGACATGGAGGCAGATGTTCACGTGTCTCCACCAGTCAAAGATAGTTGATATATCTAGGTTGGGTATTGGGTTACAAATCTGATTGAGCAATACCAAACTTATAAAGCCTTTAACATTTTAAAAAAATGTATAAAAGCAAAAAGGAAAAGGGGCTATGGGATAGGGGTTTTCTAGGGAGGAGAAATGGGGAAAGGAGATGGCATCTGAAATGTAAATAAAATATCCAATAAAAAATAAATTAAAAAATATTATTTCTGAAAATATAGAATGAATGTATATATGTATATATATATATATATATATATATATATATGTAACCAGTTCTTTAAATTTACTACTTAAACATTTCAAAGCATACAAAATATTCTTTGTATAACTCAGTAGATATTTTATAATAATAACCACATATGTGAATGATACATTTATTTATTAGAAAATGCCAACACACCTGCTACCAGAATACAAGAGTAATTAACTAAATAATAAATGTAATTAGGTTCTTCAAAAATAAGAATGCTAAAATGGAAGCTTTCATCCAAACTGTCACCTCATTCTACCTGTATACTGATTCCCCAACATATTCCTTGTTCCTTTTCATTGATACCAACTACAGCATCAGTTTCCATTTCTTTATATCAAAAAGTATATTTTTTTCATTCACAATTTCATGGGTAAGTGTCATAAAAAAGAACCATAAACACAGGTGATGAAGCAGATGCCAAGTAAAAGAAACCCTTTCAGGCTTGCTAGTGAAATGTATGTACATTCATACAAGAAAGAGTATGCAAGTTCTTCAAAAGTTAAAAGTTAAATAATCTACTATTAAATAATTTTTACACAGTACAAACAATTTTATTTTAAAACATAAATACAAAAAAGGGAAGTTTATAGGTTGAAGGGATGTGTGTACATATTATTTACTGAAAATGGTTTATAGTTTCATAATATCAAATCTACCACTGTGTATCACAATAAGACTAAATTAAGATAAAAACTGTAATTCATATATAATAGTGTATTCATAATATAATAAAAAGGCATTTTCACATGTACACTCATATCTCAGTATTACTTCAACCATGAAGAGAAGAACTTTGTCATTTTTTATAATTTGGAGGATGCTGCTATGCACACCTCTAGTGGAATACAGCATTTGTAAGAGACAAATGATCTTGAGTGTTCAATTTTCAGAGTGTTCACATAGAATAAAAGGAATAACTTTGGGAAAATTCTATCTCTATGTTGGGAAATGTTTTGGACAACTATACAAAATATTACACATCTATAGAATTAAGTTCAAAAGTTTAATTGAATAATAGTTTGAATATAATTACTAACAGTATATCATATTCTTGAAACTCTAGATGTATTTTCTATGTTCTCACCATAAAAATAGAATGGTAACTAGAGGCAAAACATATTAATTAATTAGGATAAGTTATTTCACTATCCATATAAATTTTAAAATATCATTTTGTACAAAATAAGAATGTATTTTTTATTAAGTCATTAAAGATATGAGTTCCCTTGTCAAATGTGAATGATTATGTTTCACTTTTGGAGGTAGAATTCTCCAGGGACAAAAATTTTATTAAATATGTTTGTCAGATGGAAACTAATCACATAAATGTTGAATGTGATGCTATATAATTATTATTGATTATTTAATGAAATCACTGAAGCTCATGGTCTGTGCTGTTTATATCTATGCACCAAATTAATTGAACAAAAGTTCAAAAAACACTTTGAAAATATGCAAATACAAACATTGCACATTTCTTCTAATTTGTACAAGTTTAGGAGAAATATTTAATAAGTCTTAAATTATTTTACATATGTTATAAATATTAAGATAACTTTGAGAGTTAATCATCTTAGTTCTTCTAATTTTATTCACTGCTTTTTTAGTAAATATGCATAGGTTGCAGTTGGTATTTGGCTGAAGTAAAAAGATTGCTGAATACGTAGAACTTTGACTAAGCAGGTCTATGTGTGCCAGATATTGATCTAGCAATACTCTGGCTCAACTCCATTTTAATTTGCTTTTCCATTTTTATCATCCTATGGGGGCTCCATTTCTGCCTGGTATGCTAGAAAATAAACTCATTGCTAATTATAGTGCATGTATTTCCTCATATAATGAGCAAGGTAGCAGTGACATTGAATTTCATTATATAAAAATATGCATGTAGAAAATTAATACATTTAAATTTTTTTACATTTGAGCCACATACCTGCCATTTTCTCATCTCAGAAGTGATAGGAAAATCTATATTCTACATTTCATAACAGAGCAATCCAAGACATACTGTGTAGGTGCTTTACATATGTCCCACAGGCACATTCTGATTTTGAGTTTATGAGAAAATTTGAAATAAATGCATAAAAAATATTTCCAGTCAAATGAAGAAAACAACCATGCCAGGGGTAAAGTTTCGATTTTTAAAAATGTAAATACCATAATATAGTTTCAAATAAACTCTAATATTCATCACTTTCTTAATTTGCATAATCTATGAGGCCTTGTTATGTTATTTTCATAAACAAATTGTATTATTGATTCTCATGTCCTGTTTCTTCCCCTCAACGGCCTTTTGGTGAATCAGCCTATTGGCATGGAGCCAGGTATTAGAGAGAAAGATAATCACAAAACACTTTAAAACCTTCTTACATTGTGGCCGGTAAGTAGGAGGAAGGCAAATAGCATGGGGAAGGAGAAGGAGCAAGAGGAGGTTGTTTCCATGGTGTCAGCCAGCCATTCTGGCTCTTAAACTCTTTTTTCTTACTCTTATCCTTGATTCCCTGAGCTCTGAGGGAAGAAATTGATGGAGACATCCCATTTAGGGCTGAGTGTTCAAAGGTTCTCATTCTACTTATAATGTCTGGCTGTGGGTCTCTGCATTTGTGGCCATCTTCTATATTAGGACGTTTCCTTTATGGTGGCTGAACAAGGCACTGACCTATGAGTAAAGCAGACATATCTTGGAGTCATTTTATTGTTATCTACCTTTAGCAGAATTATTGTATTTGGTTCTTTGCCCCCCCTAGGTCCATGGCTTATCTAGTCTTAGGTTATTGGCAACCTGAACAGTGTTAAGGATGCATTTCATCTCATGGAGTGGGCCTTTAAATTAAATCACATACCAGTTTGTTACGCCTACAAGCTTTGTATGACCCTTGCTCTAGCATATGTTGCAGGCTGGATACTATTGTGGATCAGAGGGTTTGTGACTGAGTTGGTTTTTATGTTTCTCATTCGATAGTGAGCAGAGGGCTTTTCTATACAAAAGATGCTGGCACGTAGTGGTTATGCTTTACATAGGCACCCCCTTGACTTTACATGTTCAATGAGTTGTACAAATGTTGTCATGAGCAACAAAACCTTGCTGTCAGTTTATGGAGAACAACGTGTAGTCTCAGTGCACAGCCTGAGATTTCTGTTTGAACCATTTGGATAACAACTCAATTAGATGTTACTGAATCCTAGTAAACAATGCTTCATCTTATGAAAAGATAGGGCCACTTGGGTCTCTGTCTCTCCCATTATTTGGCAATTTTATTTAAATCACGTTCATAAAAGTTTAAATTTCCACTGTATTACTTTGCCATACTAGCCCTAATGATATCTAATTTTATTTTCCTCTCCACTTATTCCTTCTTTGGTCTTTCTCTCCCTTCCTCCTCACTACTCCAGCTTCTCTTATCTGTCCATCACTATTGATTCTTCTGGAAGGAGACAAGTGTCTATCTCAACCCAGAAGTAGATTCCATTGAATTTGTTTAGCTAGGCAATAACAACTTTTCTTAATAAGCTTTTAATACTATTAAAATATCATCTAATTTTAAACAAAATGGTGACTTTTGATATTTTTTAAAAAATCTGGTATTTACGATAAAAGGCCTTTTGGGGCATTGGTGGCAGAGGAGATTCTTGGTCCCATGAAGGAAGAACACTGAATGGGCGAGAATGTGAGGGTGGGGAGGGGGGGGGGGTGAGAAGTAGGTGGGGGTATAGCCTCATAGAAGCATGAGGAGGGGGGATAGGATAGGAGGTTTCTGGGGAATGGGAGGAAGTGGGGTAAGGGGATAAAATCTGAAATGTAAATATAATACCCGATAAAATAAATAAATAAATAAATAAATAGAAACATAAAAATATCAGATGAATTCAATTAGAATTTTTTCTGCATATAATCTATTCTTAAAAGATAAAGAATAACTAAGACAGGAAAACAGAAATCATTAATATTGGTTTTATCAACATGTTCAACCACAGAGCTCTTTCTATATTAACATTTTTATTATTAACAATTAAAATAAAATATTTTGATCATGCACTAGTCCAACCCCATCACTGTTGGATCTACTCAGGGATGTCATAACATATATTCAAGGACATCTCTAAATGTTTGGTAATTTGCAGTTGCTGTCATTTCCACCAAGACTTGCTCCAATTTTCTACTTTTTCTGGCAACCAGGAAATAGCCCATTACCTACAGCATTTCTTGACAATTGCATAGGATTTGAAAATAATAGAATGAGGATACATTTATGTTTTTATTTTTGATAACTGAAGTCCCAATTTTATCACATGATACAAAATACGTTGAACTTATCTCATTCAACTGTTCAATAACTATCTAGTTATTTATACCTATCCATTAGTGTGTATGTTTTTGAAGATTTTTAACCATAAAGCTATCTATATGTTGCTAGCTATGAATCTGCTTTTATTCACACCCAGCATTATCTTAAACTTCAGTGTTCTAAATGACAAGTAACAGTATTTGAGAAACTCTGAATTGGAAATAACAAATCTGGTAGATTTGAGAAAAAACTAAAATTTATTGTATATGATAATCTTGCAATACTTATATAATGAAACCAACTATCATAAGTTTGTCTTAGATAAGAAATAAAAACAGACATAATAATTTAAGACTTAAGCTGAGTGAACTATACGGATCCTCTTTATGGGCCTTATAAGATGTATAACAGACCTATCTGCCTTTGACAAAAAGGTAAGTGCCTTATGTCAAATGACCTTTATTTACAGATGTAAGAATTTACATCTGTAAATAAATAGAACTTGGGTTACAAAGTATATTTTTAATATAATGTCATAGTGGTAGGTATTTTTTCTGTTTGTTCTTTTGTTTTTCTTTGATTATAATGAGTAATTCAAGATTGATAGCATGGCCTGCAGGATGTTGAAGTGAAAAATTGTGCACTAGGCAGAACCATCAGTAGCTCAGCATGAGGTGATGATAAGTAGAAAACATATTTACTTTTTGGAATGTTGCAAGAGGCAGTCACCCTTAACTCTCTGATGCTGTTTTCTCAAAGTATTAATGTTCTACTCTGGGAACACAGTTCTCCAGGACATGGAGATCCTTACGTTTGCTTTACTCCTTACTAGGCTCCTGTTGTGAGCACTACCCCTTTACTCAGAGCTGCCCTACAGAGAACTTCTCTAGCTGATTTCAGATATTATTTCTTAACAGTAAGAATGCAAGTAGATTAGGTGGGGAGAATATAAAGAAATAAAATTCTGATGTTTTCTCTACCCTCTAGGTATTTTCCAACTGTGGCAAGTTTTGTTGTGGTTGATGATAAAAATGAAATCTCTTCCTTTCAGTACTAAGCCAGAAAGGAGTCAAAGTATTAAATTAAGATAACATTTATGTTCATAGCAAGTATCCCAATGACACCTTACCTAACTTTTCCACTTGCTGTAGCAGCCTTTATGCAAATACAAATTAAAGCCTCTTATAGAACTGTATATTCATATTTACATTATCTTTTTCTTTGTGGAAATTTTTCTGGTTTTGACCACATATTTAATTAAGTATATATGTATCCATCAACCTTTTTTTCTAAATCAGTACCTCATAAATGAAAACATTATATTGTTTTCAGTTATGAAGGTCTTCCCAACATCTTGAACTATACCTAGGACCTGGGAGTCCTTCATGAATATCTGGCATATTAAAGAATCAATACTATAAACAGAACTTTGTCTTGTCTGAAAAAAGCCCTGTTTCTCATGTATTTATACGAAGATAAGTATAAGTCAAATATTCTTGTGTCATTGATCAAAACAGAAAGGAACAGGTAAAGGACAGAACAAAGACTTGGAAATGCCATTTTAGATCCACTCAACTCTGTCTGTGACTGTGGGAGAGAGAGTAGATGGATATCTCCATTCCTTCTTTCCCATTAGCGTATGTCAAGATTCAGTGTGGGTATTTATATCAATGAACTTCTTTTAGGTTCTATTAAAGGTGATAAATAGTTGGTTATTTTTCTCCATAGGAACCATGAAATAAGTAGTAACTACAAAAAAAGATTGGATATTCTGAATTTTCCTTAAATAATTCTCATGATAATTAGATTTAGATTTTGGGCACAATCATGTGGCAGCAAAATTAATCTTGTAGTTAACAGCATTTTAAAAAATGGCCTCACTGTTATTAAACTCTAAAAGATGGTGTGAATTTAAATCACAAGTCAGTGAACTATAACAAGATATTTTATCTATTTCTTTTTCCCTTCATCTTTTTCTATCCCCAGAGAATATTAAAACTGTTAGAAGCTGAAGTATTGAGTTTTCAGTTCACTCTGTGTTTTTGAATTCCCAATTAAGTTTGGGAATACTAATGGAAGAGGCATTTATAATTAGCTCAAAAATGGCAGAACCTGTTATATTTAGTTCTGATTTTATGCATGCTTTATACAGTTACTGAATGTACTTTAATCTGTAATTTGGTATGTCATATGAAAGCAAGATACTTGAGAGCTTTGGTTTTGGGAGGTCACACTGAAAGATTTTAGGTGGTTGATAGAAGATCTTGTATTTTGTACTATATAATGTCAAACTATTTACACTCAATGCATGCGTACAAAAATTCATCCTTAGTCTGAAGTGGGTAAGACATACAAAAGTGGAGATAATATAGGTAATGGGAAATTACATATATATGTATATATATGATACATATATATGTATATATGTGTGTATATATATATTACATATATGTATAAATGAGAAGTCAATTTATTGTCATTTATTTTTTAAAAGAATTGATTATTCAGATAAATAGTTTAAATATATTTTATTTTTAGAGTTATTATACATTAAATTGATGACCAATACTACTGGTTCCTAGAGCATGAAGTAGGAGACTCAGGGATGTAGAATAAAATAGAACCTATTTATTTTCTAAATAGATGAGAATAGGTCATAGCTGAATTCTGGGGTCTGAAAAGATGACTCAGCAGTAAAATGTAATCATGATTCTTGCAGAGGACCCAGCTCAACAATCACATGGTGGCTAATGGCCAGGGAAAACACCTTAAATGAAAAAGTCTTTTTAAAAAATTAATTTTATTAAACACTCAGATTTCTCATCAGTAATTTCTTGGTTCAGAAAATACAAATTTCAGGGGTTGGGAAATGGGCAATAATTTAAGAGCACCTACTGTTCTTGCAGAGAACTTGCATTCTGTAATCAGAGAGCTCACAATCATCTGTAATCCAAAGAGTCTCTTCAGACCCTTTCTTTCATGTGCACATCATACAGAGCTGCACACGGACATGTGTACATAATTAAAAATACCACCCCACAATGACAAGGAGGCAACTTGTGGTGGTGGTGTTCTTATATCAGTCGGGAACAGAGCAGATGGCAGTCCTTTGTTTATCCTAGCTTGATGCCTTTTGATGCCTTGCTTGGTGGCCAAAGCTGTTTCATACCTAGAATTTGTATAAAAACAAACAAACAAAAAAAATCAAATCAAACCAAATCCAGCACAGCATGGGAAGAGGAAAACAAACATTTTTGGGCCATCATGTTTTCCCACGGACCCGTTCTCTAGTGAATAGCACAGGCAGGCCATAGATAACTGCTTGTTGTCACACCATGCAGCATGGATGGAGGATGTCACCCAGGGGCCCATCAGTGACATGGACAGTCTGCAGATGGAGCCACCACAATGTGCAAGTATGAAGTGTTCAGACTGGAGAGAAAGAGAAGTGGAGGACCTTCAGCATTATGAAGATAGATGGAACTAGAGACTCAAAGGTGGAGAGGAGTAGCTTCTTGTGAGTGGCCAGCCCTGCCACCGGGCCATGGTAAGGTCCCAGCCTGAGCCATGTGGCTAAGCATGGTAGAGACTGATGTTAATGTCTGTGGCTAATATTAGCACTAGAGAAACATGAGGATGTCTCTGGTAATGGCTGTCACCACTATTTGTCTAAGTGTCCATGATTATGCATAACTGGCCCTGCACCTCACTGGGTACTGACTGAAGAGTTGGCCCCCATCTTTTACCAGATGGTAGCACTTGGAAAAGTGGACCTGCACCCTGCCCTGAGAGCACAATGGAGCTGGCCCTAGTGACTGGGATTTGGGAGAGCAGATCCCTAGGGTTTAAGTGTGGGAGAGCTGACTCCACCACTCCTCTGCTATGAGGTGGCATGGGGGCAGAGGTGATGCCTGTCACCCACCTCCAGTATTGTATGTATGTAATTGTGGCAGAAAAGGCATATCAGTAGCAAGAAGCAATCCTGGGATGAAGTGTCTGAGGTACCGTGCATCTCAGAATCACAGTACACCATGAAAATGGTGGGCTATCTCAAAAAGCTCATTTGCTCACTGTAGTCTTGTCTAAATGTCTTCTGAAAACTGGGGACAGAGTCCCCAGGGTCTGTCCTAGACCCTCACAAGCTGAAGCACTTGGGAGAGTCAGCCCACACCTTGACTGTGTAACACAGAGGAGCCCTCTATGGATGTATGAGTGCAGATGAGCTGTTTCTAAGGGCATGAAAGCAGGAAAGGGGACCCTGCTTCTTGCTGATGGCAGAATTAAGTGCCCTAACCGAAGTAGTGCTGGAAAGCTCACCTTAGTGTTGCAGATAAAAAGAGAGCCCTTGGTTTACCAGCTCAGCTAACATCTAGACCCAGATTCAGGCCTTTGAGTTGACACACCCCAAAATCTGTATGAATGCGTGAAAGGGCCAATCCTGCTGTTCCAAAGCTGCAGGATCTCTGTAACACAGGGCAACAACAGGATAACTTGGAAGAGTCCTGGCAAAGATCTAATAGTTTCACAAAAGCCAGGGATCTCAAACCGGACCAATGACTCATTGCAATAAACATGTGCAAATGAAGATGTGTGGCCAGAGGGATATATTGTGGTCAGTGCTTTGGGGTGCTGTTGTTTTGTTTTTGTTGTTAATTTGAGGGAGTGCAAGGGAAAAGGGTGGATATGAAGGGATGGGGAAATGATGATGACTAGGATGTATGGTGTGAAACTCACAAAGAATAAATTAAAAGTTAAAACATAGCTTTGCAAATTAGCAAGGAACATAAGATACATATATAATAACTATTGAAATGTATTGATTACATTATGAATATGTATTTCCAATAGGCTCTATACGCATATGGTTTATCCACTAGGACATGCACAACCTAGAAGTGGGCACACTTCTTGTGAAAACTGACCATCCATCCTATAATAGCTTCCAGTGCCTAGAGCCCTCATGCAGGATTAGATTTCATGATCCCTTCCCTCATCCATTATTGAAAGTTGACTGGCTTGATTGTGTGTATACCCCATTCTAGTAGCTGCAGCTCTTATGGGTGCTAAGGCCTTGTTGTCTTATGGTTTCTTCATCAGTGGAAAAACTCCATGCTCAAGAGGCAAGTTGGGAAGCAAAATGTTTATTCAGCTTACACTTCTACATTTCTGTTTATCACTTAAGGAAGTTAGGACAGTCACTCAAATAGAGCAGGAGCTGATGCAGATGTGCGTGAGTGGTGCTGCTTACTGGTTTGCTTCACATGACTTGCTCAAGCTGCTTTCTTATAGAAGCCAGGACCACCAGCCCATGACTCTACCCTCCCCCCATTAATTAAGAAAATTAATTAATTAGGAAAATGCCTTCATGTAGGCATTTCTTTAACCAATGTTCTTCTTTTCTGATGACTCAGAAATCACACAAAATCAGCCAGTACACCTGCCATGTCCTCTCGCTGAATTTTGACTGTTACAATCTCTTCATCCATCTTTCAGTGTTCCCTGATCTTCACCGGGAAGGAAGATATTAACATCTCATTTCTGGCCCAACACTCCACAGTCACTTGTTTCCTGGCCTTTGACTAAGTTATGAGTCTGTGACAACAGCTGTCAAGTACAATAAGATTCTTATATGAGGAGCAAGAGCTGCAGTAACCTGAGAATATAAGTATGAGAAATTTATTTAACCATGTCCCACATCTTATACCTTTAGTGTCCTCTCTCTTGCAAGCAGCACAGTTCCAGCTTTTATCTTACTGCTGACTTTACTCACCTCAAAGATCTTTCGTTACATTGCTCTGTCTCAGACTGCACTACTTCAGACTTTTCTCAGTGACGCAGTGATAGCTTTGTCTACCTTGGAGACATATTTCCCTAGCTTGACTACTAACATTTGCATATTTGACTCTAAGGTCTGAATGTACAAAGAAGTTGTGTATCTTTATGAGAGCTAACCTTACTCTTTCCACGCACAGAGATTTTCAAGTCCCATTTCCCTTGCAAGTGATCTCATGATTCTCTTCTGCACAAAGACTTTGTTTTTTTATTGACTCATTGTAAGAGTAGTTCTTCAGGTATATGAAACACATTCCTTTACCCATTTTGTCTTTCCTTGAGTCTTTATTTTAATGCTACTGTTTAATTGATATGTATTCTCAGACATTTTGTAGTTTTATTTTTGTCCTAACTATGCTCTCATGACTTTGGAATACTATGTATACACTGAGATGTGTTTTCAGTTCTTGTCTCAAAAAAAAAAAAAAAAAAAAAAGAAAATAAGAGATAGTTTATTCTTGAGGAGTTGACTACATCAGAACATGATGGTTCTGGTTGTACCAAATACCATGTTACCTTGTTGTATTAGATTTGTGAACTTCTTACATTCGCAAAACTAAATAAACTCATAAATCAAGACACTTTTAAAAATATATTTGTGTAAATATCAGATATGTAGGTTACAAAATTTGAAAATATCCTTGCTGTAGGTCTCAGATGATAGCTGATGCCATTTTTAGCCTTGGAGTTGATGGAATCTAGTGATCTATCAACAGAATATGAAAAATGATCTATCTGATAGCCATAGGAATATTAGGTCAGACAGTGATTGATAGATATTAAACAGACTAGAGTTTTCCCAGGATAATTTGGCTCTAGATCTGCAAAATTCTAATTATTCACACTGACAATATCTAGCCAGTCAGTCAACCTGTGTGTATATTTATATTTAATTCACAGAAGGATTAACTGTATTTGAAAGACAATTTTTAAACTTTAAAGATGTTTGAGAATATGTACTAGGTAAATTGTAGTTGAATTGTTTAGATTTGCAAATCTTCACTCATTTAGTATTCTTATTAGGATCATAGCAGCAGTAATTGCTTATTTTATTTTTATAAATTTGTAAACACATTTTCCAATGGCATTCCAAATTTTTATGTTTTGAAATAACATATTGATACTAGAGATTGAGAAGCTAATAAAAATATCTCATATGTTTTAAAAAGCATTTAAAACACTTAAGATGTGAAATAAAGAATGGTGAAATAGATTCATTAAAGATTATGATCACCAAACATATAATACAAAAGAGTGACCAGATACATTAGCTGCAAATAGGAGTGAGGTATAGTGCAATAATAACCTTCAAGGCCACATGACTGCTGAAATTTTAAAAAGTCATACCAGTCTCAGTTAGCATGTAGTCTTTGAATATCAATAATGAAAATATGCTTCCTGGTTTCCATGGAAGCTTGAAGTTTTCTTGTCATAATTTTAAAAATTGGCACAAGCTGAAGGAAAGGACCTAGGGACAGCAGAAAAATTTCACCTGCTCTGAAAATGATGAAGCTGATTGTTTTGGGTCCCTTGTTATAGAAGAAGCTTTGGAGGAGGCTGTTTTGTTAGGAAATGCAAGAATTTTACAGATCACCAGAGGCACTCCAATGCATGTCATTTCACAGAAGTGTAATTTTAGCTAATACACTATAGTACAGTGTCAGTGGAATGGTCTATGATTCCAGAGACTGAAGCAGTTTTGTAATGGCTACTTAAGTTTATCAAGTGTCTATACTTGTATCATGGTAACATTTTAATTGTTCTGATAGACACTATGACCAAGGAAACTTATAAGTAAATAATTTATTTATTGGGGATTACAGTTTCAGAGACTGAATTTATGTATGACCATCATTGCCGGGAGTAATAGCATCAGGCAAGTAGACATGGCGTAGGAACAGTAGTTGAGAGCTTGCATCTTGAGAAATAAACTACTAGCTAGATATAGATACATGATAGACAGATAGATAGATAGATATAGATAGATAGATAGATAGATAGATAGATAGACAATAGATAGATAACTTCAAATCCAGTGACAAACATCTTCTAACAAGGACACACCTCCTAAATTTTCCTTAACAAATTCTAACAACTGGGTAAAAGAAACTCATAAATGAGTCCATGGGGGGGGGATTTCTCACTCAAACCAGAACACCTGGAGGTTTCACATGCCCACACTCTCCCTACAGTACAAGGAAAGCTATCAGTAAATGATGTCATGCCAGCTGGTTACTAAAGTGTGGGACTTGCTTCAGTTTAATTGTAGCCTTAAAATTGTCAACAGATTTTAAAACGTTTCTATTTGGTTTTTTTTTTTTTGCACAATTAAACATTTATGTGTATAAACAGATTAATGTTCATTCTTTGCTATTTATTTTATATATCTTCAGAATATGCTTATATTTCACTTTTGTTGACACAAAATTGTGTCTGTGTGTGAGCCAGTAAACTTAAGTTCATGTTTGTGGAAGACCAAGCCTGATATTCACAGATCTCATTGTTCTCTGCTTTATTCCTTGAGGCAGTAGCACACACATGAACATGGAGTTTGTCATTTCACTTAATGTGGTTAACTGCATTACTCTAGGGATTTCCTGTTCCTAATTTCTGAGGGCTATTTCAGGAAGAAACCATGCAGTTGTAGCACTTATGTGATTCAAAATTCTTATTTCAATTATAATATCAGTGTATCACTTATTTTGTAAAATTGATGAGAATACCTCTTAATGCTTATTCAATTTTTTATGGTTTGAACTAGTATAGTGGTAGTCAATATTAAAAGGCTAATAAAATTAATAAAATAATTCATATGATTTAAAACTATTTAAAGTTGCTAAAATATGACATCAAATGTCAATACTAAAAACTTCGTCTTCTACAGATAGTATTAATGAGATATGATACAAAAATTATTTTATTCACTGCCCTATTTTTTTTAATTTCCCATACCTGGAAAATACTAGCATTTATTTATATATAATGGAAATTTCGAATGTAATAGAGATTACAGATTCTTGGCCAAGATTATTGTTAGTTAGTCTGCAAGAAAAGCAAAAAGGCTTGTGTGAAATCAGTGAAAGATCTATGTGCCTATGAAGTAAGGGTCACAGATATGAAATACAACTATTTTGAGATGTGAATGAGGTGCACAATCTGAGCATAGAGATGTATGTAATGAGATTCCATAGAGTGACTTGGCTCTGGCAATACTTGGTACTTAGCCCAGAAAGACTGACACTGGACTTTTGACCTATAAAATAGCAACTTACAGATTTATGTTCTTTTAAGCACATGCAATTTTGTTAATTTGTAATGGCAGAAATATAACTTTGATGAAGAAATGCTGACTCTATTCCTACAGGTAAAATAATAATTGTCATTCATTAGGAAGAGCAAATTAAGAATTTTTCTCTAATTTCACAAAGAATTGAGCAGGTTTATTTCACTTCATACAGCTCACAGGCTGCTCCCTTACTGCAGGCCTAAAGAAACAGTGCCATCTACCATCTAAAGTGGCCCCTGAAAACATGAACTAAAATAAATGTTTCCTTTTAAATTAAATTTCTTCTGTTTTGAAAATGTGAAAAGGGAAGCTAAGTACATGTATACTTTATGTTTGTAGCTTGAGTCACACTAAATATAATTATATGCAGCTCTATCTATGGAATTTATTCCAGCACTTCACTTTCAAGTGGTATTCAAAGAACAACAAACAGCTTTTATATTTTAACTTTCTTTCTATATAGAGTAAAGGTCAGAATTTGCAGGGGTAAGACATTTATGCCAATTAAATGCACCAATGCATTTATAATTTTTTACTTACACACACACACTCTCACACACACACATCTGTATGTGTATATGTATGCATGGATAAGTATATGTATATATGTGAAGAATAAGGATCCATCTACATAATCATTTCTACTCTATTAATACATATTTTTACCAAAGTGCTATTTCAGAGTATTTACTGATATGTTTTGAATCAACTGAAGTTTTAACTGTGCTTAAATTATATAATGGAAGTTGTATAAAGGGTAGAAAGATTTTAGTTAACTTACATTTTCAGCCTTATTTTGTCTACCTAGTCAGTGTAGTGGAGAGTGCTTATTTTATTCTTATTTCTCTTTTGATCTTTGTCCTCTATTGTTCATGAAACACTACCTCAACAAGAAAGCAACTTATAAATATGACTCCAGGAGGGTTTATAGGGAGTAGATATAGATATAGATACATACAGAGGTCTAGATCTAGATAAATAAAGGTAGAGATAGTGGATATCTATCTATCTATCTATCTATCTATCTATCTATATATATATATATATATATATCACACGTCACACACACACATATATATATGATCATTTATGTATGAGGTTGCTATAATGTGACTCACCCAGCATATTCATTGTCCTGTGCATATGGATATTTGTGTTTGAGTGTGAGTGTGAGTGTGTGTGTGTGTGTACACCTATATATGCACTCTTTAATAATATGCTGTCTGTAAATACTCTCCTTCATGAACGCCTACTTCTCAGAAAAGTTGAGACTATTTCTAAGTAGCTTATAATGTAAAAATGCTTTTAAAACTATTCATTGAGACAGGCATTTTTTCAGTAGTTATTTTTCCAGATATTTTATTATAAGTCTATGGGCCACTTACCCCTATACTAGACCATGCTACTGTACACCGAAGGCCACCAATCATATACTCACTGTCCTTTTTGTATATAAGTCCAAGATGGTAACCTTCAAGAACTGATTATGCATCTTCATAAGGAAAAACACATTACCAGAATTAGATTCTGGTTACTGGGGTTGGGGTTGTTGCTATTGCTTATATTATCAATGTCCTAATGAAGCACTTGAGAGATGAAATTGCCATTGTTGGTATCATGGAAGACAAAATGACAGAAGAGATGATGGATCTCCAGTATGACAATCATTTCATTAGAACATAAAATACTGTTTCTGACCAAGACTGTAGTGTGACTGCAAACTCCAAGCTGGTCATTGTCACATCAAGGGCTTCTTTACAAAAGGAAGAAAACTGACTCAATTAAGTTCAGAAAAATATGAAACATCATCAAACTCAATTTTTTTATTTTTTCTTTTTTTATATTTTTTTATTTTTTTTGTTTTTTATTATTGTATTTTTTAATTTATTTATTTTTTCATCAGTCCACAAAACTGTAATGTACAGTCCGAAACTGAAATTGCTTGTTTGTTTCAAACTCAGTGATATCTTGACCTATGTAGCTTGGAAAATAAATGGTTCCCCTCCCCCTCCTCCTCCTCCTCCTCCTCCCTCCTCCTCTTCTCTCCTCCTCCTCCTCCTCCTCCTCCTCTTCCTCCTCCTGTTCTTTCTCAAAACACAAACAAACAAAAAAGACAAGACTTCAGAAATGGTTACGTCTGAAATCAGCTTGGTTTTGCTACCAGATTGGAGAAAGACTGGAAACTCACCCATTAAGGTATCATAGATGGGATCTTGGGATATTATAGACTCCAGTGTAACTCTGTGGAATGGCTTACATGGTGCTGGTGTCTCTGTGAAGAGCTAACCCTTGTAGGTGATGATGCATACAAGCAGCAGTGGAAGAGGTTCATAAGCAGATGGTTGAACGTGCCTATGACTTGATCAAACTGAAAAGGTTATATATTCTAGGTCACTGGCTCTTTGTTGCAAACTTGGCTGAGAGCATAATAAAAAAATCTCAGGCTGGTGGAATCCATTTCTACTATTAATAAAGATCTCTTTGGAGTAAGGGATGATATGTTTCTCAGTGTCCTCTCTCCTGAGACTAATGGAATCTCACATGTCTTGAATGTGACTTCTTGATTGCTGAACTGAAGAAGAGGCTTGTATGAAGACGAGTGAATATGCATTTGGGGATTCAAAACAAAAAAATAACTGTTGTAGTTCAAAATCTTCAGATATCCAAGCACTATACCATCCAGGAAGCAACAGCAGAGTTTCTATGGAGACAACACAGTTTGTGGTAGTTTGAATATGCTTGGTCCAGGGGGTGGCAATATTAGAATGTGTGGTCTTGTTGGAGTAGGTGTGGCCTTTGAGTAGCTGTGTCCATGTGGGAGTGCATTTTATACCTTCCTCTCAGCTGCCTAGAAGCCAGTCTTATCCTAGTAACCTTCAGATAAAGGTTTAGAGCTCTCAGCTCCTCCTGAATCACGCATGCCTGGACTGTGCCATGCTTCCACCTGTAAGACAAGCTCAAGTAAATGTTGTCTTTATATGAGTTGCCTTGATCATTGTGACTGTTCACAACAGTAAACCTTATATAAGACACAATCTCTCCTTCTCATCTGAGTTGTGAATACTGCTGTTGTATTAGTGTAGCCTGGAACACACTTAAGTATTCGACAGTTATAGCCTGATGTATAGTTTGTACTTGGATAGTGTCAACATGGGTTAATGTGATGATCCCGTAGTCCCTGAGACACACTGCCAATTGTATGCAGTATTATGGTGTCTTTGTGCTCTGCACCCTCAAAGAACATTCCTTGGATGAAGTCCCAATTATTCATACCTGGCTTCAGCATATAAATCTATTATGCTTGCCTTTGCATAACTTCTTCAAAAGATCTTATTTAAATATTATATGTGTATAGTTACATTGCAATATCATGCAAAATGTCCATTCTGCACATGGATGATATAACAATCTGCCCAAGTGACACACCAACAAAAACACCAAATAAACCTTGAACAATGGAAATAAATATTCTTGTTATTTAACTGCCTGTTGTGCAGTTAAGCAAATACAGCACATTCAGGACAGAAACTTACATTATAAGTTAAAATATTTCAAAATTATAATATTATAGTATTACATTATTATGATAGTAATACTTATAAAGTAAAATATTGTACATTTCAGTAAGTAAAATATTATACTTTCTACTTCATAGAAATCACATGTAAGGGAATTTCATAAAACATTTATCTAAATATTTTTGAAAATGGGAGAAAAAAACCTTTTCATTATTTATTTTCCTGAACTTCTGAAAATAAAATAATATAGACCAAAATGACTGAACTTTGGAATACAAAGCCAAGCGAGAATTCAAAGTGATAACAATGAATTAAAATAACAAATGAATTCAAAGTGATAACATAGTCACACATTAGAAATATTAAATAATATTATGATTGATATCCATGAAAAAGATGAGTGAGTCTGAAAAGTACAGAAAACATCACTGAAAAATCTATTAAAATTATACATCCAATATTTCCAGATGTGGTGTCTAACAACTATTTGTTAAATAACAGTTTTTTTTTTTCAAAAGTCCCATTTCCTTTGTGCCTGAAAGTTAAAGACGTATTCTGAAAAGGAAACTCACACAATTGAAAGGAGTCAATGCCCATTATTATGTCTTCTTTACATTAGATGAAGACTGATGAAGAAAATTTGTGGAATGAACTGTTTTGAACTCTGCATTAGGTCCTGGAGATAGCTCTAGTAAAATTACCAGGCACACTCAGGACTTTAGCCCTGTTTCACTGAGACTTTCTGTATACTTACAATCAGATTTCTAGGAACAGGGGAACAATGTGAGTAGGTTTCATAGGACAAACAAGGAGATTTAGCAAAACTCAACATCTCTTGGTCTGGTGACATCATTATATTTCATCAATGTCAACAACAGCTGGCCAATCTATAAAGTGGCTTGAGATGCTGAAATTCTGTCATATAGAATGTGTATAAGAGGATATAAAGCAAGGTGCACACATTCATATAATTCCTGTGAGTACTTTCTTTATTGCAATTTTATTCACTCTCAGAAATTGCACGTTTTACTTCAAGTAGTACTCACATATATGTTACTAGAATTAATATGTGAACGTTAAGTGATTAAAAATTCAGATGCATTAAATATCTTCAATGATAAATTATAACTGCCAATTCTGGACATTTTTATGATTTTTAAATTTTATTTTTTTATTCTTCTGAAATTTTCATAGATATTTGCAATATATCTTTATCATATATAATACTCAATTACTCTCTGTACATCCTTTGGCCCTCTCTCTCTTATGTTTTCTATGTGCCATATTATACACACCCACATACTCAGAGTCCAGGTATTGCTGTAACTTTATGACTATGAGGTTATTCACTGCTTGACTGAGAACTTGTCATTGTTCACCCCTCTAAGAACATGACTCTCTCCTACAGTAGTTATCAACTACCCATTGCTTCTGTGCTAAAGGTGGGGCCCCAGGAGTCCCTTCTATCTCAACATTAGAATGTTTAACTGGGCTTGAACAAGTGCATGTCTTGTACAGGTAGTCAAATTTTCTGTTAGTTCATATGTGGAAAATATATGCGTTGTCAGGGATAACATTTCAAAGCCATCCTCCCACACTCTGGATCTCACATTCTTTATAGCCCCTTATAGCAATGTTTCCTGAGCTTGTGGTTTTGGGATATAATTTCTCCCACCTATAGATGTGACATACAGTCATTTTATACAGTACTTTGAAGAGTTATAAGTCTCTACATTAATGATTATTCACTACTACAACAAAAACCTTCTGAGACCAAAGTTGAGAAAAAAAATTACAAGTCTATTGATCCAAACCTAAATATGTTTAAGGCATTTGAAGATATTACTATTTAGCAAAATAAATGTAAGCCAGATGCAGTGGAACCGTTGAACTAGACCACTCTAGGCACAAAGAACAGTGGTGTGTGGAACACCTACTGAGCTTCCTCAAAGAGGAGAAAGCAGCAACTCTGAGAGGAAATTCTTGTCTGCTTGATGAAGACAATAGCATCAGGCCCATGAAGTACTTGCCTGAAGAGCCTGGGAGTTAGTGTAGGACTTTGAACTTATGCAAATTCTTTAGCTTATTCTGGAATTAGATGTTTTTTGTTTTTGTTTTGTTTTGTTTTGTTTTGTTTTCCCTCCAAGGTAGTTGAAGCAAGACTCCTTCTCTGAGGAGGTCATAGCTTTCCTGAAGACAAAAACCTCTTCCCTGAGATTTCCAGGGAATTTAGGTTTCTGTTTACTCAGTAAAAAATCCCTCTGATTACCCCTGAAAACAATCTACACTTGTTAGGTCTGGGCCACCACCTTAGGACAGCACCATCTGCAGTGGCTTTTTGGAAGTCTGCTTTGTGACATAACAAAACATCATCTAAGGTTTTCCACCACTAGGTCTATGATTTCCCTAGCTGTGGGATTTAACTATATTTACTATACAAGGCAGGAATTCCTTCTTAGAGCAGGTTTCAAATCTAATCAAGATAATGATTGGTTAAGGTCACCCTATGTCCCTTTGCCCCTTGGGATGCTGGACTGAATGGAGGGTGCTTAACTGGGGCTGTGAGTGCAGTGTACGATTTTGTTCTGCTAGAGTTACTAGCAATGAACACGCCTGCAAGAGCTTCCACGAACTGGTTCATTTTGTTAGTGAAAAAATGGGTATCTATGCCCTGCAGAGGTGACCATGGTCTCTGTTGCAATCTTCCTGTGGCTGTATACCATTATCCAAGCAGGGGCATTGGAAGGTTCTTTATTTATGTACCGAGAAGCTGTAGGGTTGTGAGGAGGAACCTTATAATGTCAAACAAGGAGTGAAGCCTTATAACTGAAAGATAATAATTCATACTAGGACTGTTAGGAGATCTGCTTTATGAGGTGCTAGGTTGGGAAAGAGGGTACCAACTATGGTATCCTCATGCTTGAGGTATCAAACCTGTCTTCCTCCTTAATCTTGGGCACTAAAACTACATTACAGGTTACAACCATTATCCATTTGTTTAGCATTGTAGCAATGACCACACTCTGCCTGGCCAATAAATAAGACTCAAAGTCCAGAATGAGGCAAAAACATATTTATTTTTCTAACTTAGATATGTCAATTAATTGTGGCTCCTTCACTCAAGATTGAAATGCTGCTCATTTTTATGACAGCATTTCAAGTAAATAATTATATTCTGTTACATATAAGTTTCTCACATTAGCATGTGTCTTATATTCATTGTTAGTAAGTATTGAAATAATAGCAGAAACTAATGAAAATGTTCGAATATTGAAAAGTATTATTGTTAGCATTGTTTCTGTTTTTTGATGGTCGAACACTTTTTAAAAAAATATTGTCATCACTGTTTCACAAGACAGTAATAACAATAACTTGAGACGCCATTCCTGGCTGCTTTTCTGTAAGCTAATACTTGTGAAAATAAATATCCTTCAAACTAACTTATGAAACCTGAATCTAATCAGCATCTAATCATTCTACCGCAAAATTATGATGCTTGACCTTTAAAAAGCTGAGTGCTCTTCATATTTCTTTCTTTCTAGAAAGACGTACATTTTTGTCATATTTTCAAAAAGTACTTTCTTAAACCTAACAATAACATGAATACAATATCTTTACCGAGATGACTTTAAACAGTAATGGCACGCTGTTCCTTCCATTAGACTATTGCGTGCATTCTTTTTAACCAGTCAGAATGATTGCTGTGCTACTAGAAATGTGCTACACCTCTTATAGAATAAAATTTTAGTATAATTTCATGCTTTTGGACTTCATGGGATTTTGCTCTGGTCAAAATGAAGTTGTAGTTAAAATTCATACATGAATACTTTCATCATCTTAGTAATTACTTTTGTGGCATTTTATTATTTTAGTCCAACTGCATTATAGGTTGATTTGATAGGCTGTTCTCCAAATACAAGTATCTAACTTCCTTATAAGTATGAAAAGAATTTTTACAGCAGTTTTACACAATCATGCCTTCATTTTTTCACAGTGGTTTCCAGTCATGAACATGCTGAACATCACCCTCTCTTATTAAAATTTCATTCTTGAAACATTTTTAACCATAGTCTACTACATCCAAACCATGACTAATAGTTTGAAGCAATTTTTCTTGAATGTAAAACATTATTTAACATGTAATAAATGGATTTTATTTTATCCTAAAATCTTGTTTTTATAAAGGTATTGCAAGTTCTTTTGCTAGTTTTGGTTAATATTTATTCCCTTAGGTAGCTAATTTATATAAATATATTGCTACAAGATTCTCCTTCCTGATCTATAAATGCTTAGAATATCTTAGTTTACTTGGATAATATTTCTTGAGTCCTATAGGCTACTGATCAAAGGATTTACTATATTTTGGGGATTTCTTACTATGCCTGTTTCTTTCTTATGAATTACTACTATATCACCAATCCCTATATATTTTCCAACATTGATATTTACATCCACAGCAGCACAGATGCTTTGCCAATATAAGGAATGAACTGTGGATTATTATTATTCCCCTGCAAAGTTTCCACTAATCAATCATAATAAATATAAGGGGGTTTTTAGAACTAAAAGATACTTTTATGTACAGCTTAAATATCTAGAAATCAGCTACCTCAGGGAAGCCATAGCCTACAGACTTAGAGACAATGCTAGTTTTGTTTCATACTCTCCTATTTTTTACCTTGAAGGTGCCCTCTGTCCTGTTGTAATGACACAAATTAGTTTAAATTTAAAAATAACTATTTAAGTAAAGCAGTGTATTACCTAAACTGACACAAAACAGGTGAAATATGAGGTAGGAATGAGGGACCAGGAAAGTGTTCTGTTTATTCAAGGGCACATGTTACAAGGTGTTTATTGGTTAATGGCTATTGATTATAAAACTAGATTCCCCAGAATTTTTCACATTCTCAGGAAATATTTTCTTTATTCTCTAAAGCTTTGCCTAAACAAATGTTTACATGTGTTCATTTAATCAAGAACAACCAATTCCATCTTGATTTTTAAAGACAGTAGACATCAGTATGACTAAATAGACATTGAATGAATGACTTTCTTTGATAATACAATTTTTAACAAGAATAATTTACAATAGAAATATGGTGTCTGTATTTAGACATGAAGTGGTATATGCATTCAGGATCTAAGGTTGAAATTTTACCAATGACTGGATGTCTTCATGAGGGGGTGACTGTAAATATGTACATATGTCATAAATACACTTAAACACGTGTTTGTTTCAAAGACAATTTTTATTATATCATGCCTTCCTAAAGATTGCTTCGATATTGTAGCCCATTTGAAATATCAACATTTTACCATGTCATTATTTAAATCTCCATGAATGATCATTTATATTCTATTCCAGACCTTTTAAAAGCACTATATAATTTCATATATTTCCTTTCTACAATGCCACTTTTTCTAATTTCATATTATCCACTCTATCAATTCTATTGCTGTTCATATACTTATTTTTCAATATCATGAATTAACTCTTGCTTACCAAACTTTAAATATAAATGGATAGTTTCCACTGTACAGTAACAAGCTGAATATAAAAATGAAATACTGCACATATATTTGTATGCTTCCACAAATTACTAGATGCAACCATGTTACCTTTCAATGATATTTTCTATATGTCCAGATTTTGATTGTTAGACTTTACGCATAAAGCCCACACATTTAATACTAAGTGATTCACTTGAATCATTAATAGTACAGATTCTGGCACCATATACAGGAGTCATCCATTGGAACTTAGGCTTTTAATGCAAATTGATGTAAGACATAAACGTCTCACAGTCTAATTGGAGTGCTAATTACTATATCCATAAAATACTGAAGAGTGAACTTGTTGGGATTTTATGAAATTCATGATTGCTAATCTGAATAAAAAGGCATCACAAAGCCAAAAACTTTGCTAAAATGTTGCTAAGAATATGTGTTCAGGAACAGCTAGAGCCATGAGGCAGACATCTCCTTGGCCTGTCCACCCCTGTTCCTATCTCTTAAACAGCAAATGCTTTTGATGTGATTAGTTAGTTCTTATTCTATGATAAGATTAAACTTATATTTAATTTAAATTTTATAAAACTCCTAATAACATTTACTAATGTTCTATCAAATTTCTGCTACTAATTTTAGACCCAGGAGAGATCACAAATAAAAAAATAGAGACTTTTCATATCCTCACAGGCACTCAGGTTAAGTTATAGATCTGAAAGGGATTTTTGACCAGTGCAATTGGTGATTCTCTAATTATGATTGACCTATGATTTATTAAAATATGCTAATTGCACTAATAAATAAATGCACAAATCTTTACATCCTATCTGCACTACCATAATATTCTTCAAAAAGAAAACACTGTTCATATGTTGTAGTAATTATTTAAAGGGCGGCCACCAGACAAGCCAACTATTTAAGCCGGGGCATCTCTGCCTATTTCGCGCACATGGGCCAAAGCCCTATGCGTCCTCAGCTAGAAATGGCCACTAGATAACCCAGCCTGCCACCCACTAGATGCACGCGTGGCCATTCTGGGCATTGCCACGGACCATCCAGCAACCCACAACAGGCCAGTATAGATAGACTCTAATACTTAGATTATCCAGAGGCTTATATATTTGTATGAATCAATAACAAGATACTCTTTACAATCATAGGATAACGTTGCACTAGGAATCTTCCCAACCTAGATATACCAATTACCGTTGACTGCTACAAGGACAAGCGACATCAGCCTCCTGTCCACGTCTCTCCTTTTCCATCTCCCCTCGCTCCGCCTCTTCCTTCTCCTCTTCCTCCTCTTTTTCTCCTCCTCTTCTCTCCTTACTACTCACCACCTTAAGCCCTCCTACTTCATAATATATAGTTATTAGGTTATTATTATTAGGTTGTACTGCTACTCAAGAGCATCTACCTTTAGAACATTTTGAATACACTTTTCCTCCAAACATACCTTTATAAGAATCAGATCTTAACATACTTGTTTAAAAACTGACAGATGCCTGCATCTGCATTATTATGAACTTCTTTTTCCTCATTTATAGTGAGAATGAGCATTGGATAGGAGGTTCACCTGTCTCTTTCTATTCATTTAGAAAGTTGGACAGAGTTTTTTAAACATATAATCATATATATTTTTCTTTTTTTCTTCCTATATTTGTTATTTAGTATTTGTGTTTTTTAAAAGCCATACCCATTCTACAAAATTCACTCAAAAATGGTAATCAGGTTGTTTGGAGCAAATTATCCTTCAATGTCATGTGTTTTTTGAAATTTCTTTACACCAGCCTTTGCTTTGTTTTAATTGTTTTTGAAAAAACGAATTTGCTCTACATATGGCAATGCATTAGGGTGTATATACCTATTTTTATTAAGCCAGCACTACTTTTTTGTAGAGTTGCTTTCCACCTCAAATCTACTTCCGTTTGTTTTCAAAATATTTTATTTTCTGATCTCTGTAATAAAATATCCATTTTCTTTAATTCTGTCGATGAGTTTGTAGCTGTTCTTTTACATCAATAAAGATTGCAGAGAGATTAATCCTAACATTTACTCATTATAAATCTGTGGCAATTACAGTTTTGCTTTCTATGATTTTTCCAGTTGAAGTTTACTGTTCTTGTGTACTGCAGACTTCAAATGAACAGGCCTGCAGCTAGATGGCACATCTTAGCAACATAGGGACAGATTTCTCTCTCTCTCTCTCTCTCTCTCTCTCTCTCTCTCTCTCTCTCTCTCTCTCACACACACACACACACACATACACTTGCACATATGTATTTATAATATTAACAGAAATATTTTATTGTACTGGCTGCCATGTTTTATGAGTCAATAATACTACTAGACATCACAGCAAGAAACAAAATCAGTGGTGTTCAGTTGCATTTTCACAATTGATTGAACATTCAAGAAAGAAATGTGTTTATCCATTTTATTTCTAGTAATTAAATGATAAAACACGAATTTGTTAATATAATTCTAATTTCTTACTTTTACAGGCAATAGTGTCTGTGGATTTTTTCCCAATCCCATGTATCTTTGTATCGCCAATGGCATTAGATGCTAATCTGATATAATCTAAATTTCAGTGCCTTTGTTAATGATATTTGGAAACATTCAACTGCTTTGCTTGACTTTTGATGGTATGGAACTTTGCTAAAACCCAGACAAGAAGTAACTTTTTTTTCTAGCCATGTTATTTTTCAGTACGTTTTCTTCTATAAGAAACCTCCTTCCTTTTTTTTTCTTGCAATAGCAAGCCACTTTATCATGAAATCAAGTCTTAAGGGCTTTTATTTCTACAAGAAACCAAATTAACTAATAGCTCATCATACTCATCCAAATCTTTCAGTACTTCTGATCAAACCACATAAAGATGTCTGGAAAGTTACTTGTACCTGGAAATATGTTGTGTCCATGAGACTGACATACATAAATGCATACACTCTGTGCCCTAACTACTCCTCTGGCAGTTTATCCTATGCATGTTATATTAAGAAATAGGACTTTAAAGATACTATACATGACTAAATCTATGTTATGGATTCCACTGGCATTTGCTTTTCATGAAAGTACTGACAAGAACCTTGATTACACTGAATAATTAGTTATAAAAGTGTCTTACACTTAAAGAGGATAGTCCCTTTGCACTGTCTCACTTTCATAGCAGTGTAGAAGATTTTCATCAAATCTCTTGTGTTCTGTAGTATCAATTGGTATAATTTTATCAGCGAATATGAAAAATGTAACCAAAGGGAAACAATGCAGGAACTCCAACGATGGTTGTAATTGGATGTTGATAAATGAAGATAGTTGGGATTTGTCACTGTGTTTCCCTGACAATGCAAAAAGATTCCAGAGGCAGAATTTATAGACAAGATATGTAATCCTCTTTCTTTAGAGAAAAGCAAAATCTGCCCCAATATTTGTTACCTGGTTAACTCATGGAAAATCCATTTAGAGTTTTCAATGATTGCATTAAATAAATTCTTTTCACATAATTAATTCCCATTCTGAAATAAATCTGCACTTGTTCTACTACCACAATTGCACTTACTTACATTATCAACTTCCCATTTTCTCCTAAAGATTGGCATTTTCATATTTACATGAATATTACTATTAAGAGGAAGTGTCAGGTAAAATTTGAAGAGTAGTTATCTCATTTTGTAATGATGTGGCCAATGTATAATTAATGTGTTGAATAAGAAATAAAATTCTGTACAACAGCAAGAGCTATTTGAATATGTTCACTCACCCTTAATGAGAGCAACCTTGTAACATTGCCTTTTTTCTGGGTACTGATCTATTAAATTATTCATTTTCCCACACCTCTTGAGAGCTCAAGCTTAGGTAGTCATTTAATTTGAATTAAATTATTATTAAGATTTCAATACCAGATGGATATTAGAGTTGAGAAAATATCTTTCTTCTTATGGGTCAATGGGTATTATGTTTAATAATAAATTCTTTGGGAAAATTTTATTTACTTTCCAATAACTAAAATAAAATTAGAGTTTTCTAAAATGAGGTCCATTCCTTGCAACTCTGTCTACTCTGTTGCATTTATTTCCTGAGCAGGTTCAAATGCCTTTGTGAAAATTAAGGCTTAGGCAAATAACTGGCTGAAGATATTACTGACATAATGATTCTTACTTAAAATGTAAAAACTAATGATACTACAACATGGAAACCAATGTTTATTTTATACATCTATAAAATATAGCCAAGTAAGTTGTAAGTTGATAAATGTATTAAATGTTTATCATTAGCAGTTCTCCATGCAAACCACCTTTCTTGAGTACATATGTATGCAAAACCAAGCCAAAATTCACTTCAAAATAGAAATGAGTTGTTTCTAAAATTTAAAGTGCATTTGATTATTTCTAATATCTGAAAAAACTTATATGTTTCTGCTGACAATTTTGATTTTAAGATACACTTTTGTTGAGCTGTTCTTAGAAACATGGTACAATTATGCAGCCTTACATTTTTCTAATGTTGTTTGAAGGACTCAGCTGCTTTGCTCTATAAATTTGTCTGTTGAAACTCAAGCACAAAGGAGGTGAATTTGGAGCATTGATTATTGAAATTAGTCTCTTAAGGAAAATATAACTGGGGATCTTGTCTGCCTTTATTTACCAGAGATTCTGTTGGGAAGGTGGAATATACAAACCCAAAAGTGAATCCTTATCAGACGTTAGTGCACTTTTTCCTAAATTGTGGAATTCTCATGCTCTTTTATGGCCAAGAACATGATTATGATGCTAACAAACCACACAATTTATTAGAATTTTTATACTAAGCTATGAGAATGAGATAAGTTGTATTTCTTTACTAACTTCATGATGTCACTCATACCTGTATATAATGCATTTTTTCTACTTTCAGACATACTCTCTTTTCTGCCACTTGTTCCTCGACGGTCCTCGTTCTTTTCTACTAGTCTCATTCTTGTGTTTATGACTCTGTTCTATTTTGTTTCCCAAGTCTGAATGTATTTGTATCACAGCAAATGGTCATCACTCAGAAATATAAGTGAGGATCGACTAATTTATTCAAAACTCCAACCAGATTCTTGCACTTTTTCTTTCATTGTGGATATAAGCAACCCTCCCACAATCTGTTCATGTGTTAGAAAATTTGGTTCCTATAAGTGGTAATGTTTGGGGAGGTTGTAGAATCTTTAGGATAGAGAACATTAATGGGTGAAGATTTTTCATGGTGGATTAACATCAGAATAAAAATCTTCATTTGTTTCATTTCTGAATAGTTTTCTGCTGAGTTTCTCTTTCCTGGTTTGGAGAGATTTGAGCAACAAGCAGCTACTAGAATCCATGATGTTACAGACCTTGCCATGCCTTGTCACTATATGGGATATGGTATTGTGGGCCAAAAATAGATGTCTTCTCAATACTTTTCTTATCAAGTATTTGGTCAAAATTTGGAAAAAACGTAAGTAATATTTTTACTGTAGTTTTGATTATGAAATAAAAGCACCATTTTTGACCCAATTTACCAGTGTAACTGTCACAAATAATATAATATAATATAATCAACTTTGTGGCTAGTACCTTTGAAATTTTTATCACTAGAAGAAAAGGCTACTTCAGAGTTCGGAGTAAAATAAGCAGATAAAAATAACTGTGGCTCTTATCTGTGTTTTAAAGATGTTTATAAGAGTCACTGGAAGAGAGACACCTTTGCTTTTTTCATAATAGAAAAATGTCTCTTTTAGTGGCAAATATCAGCTGTATTTATACCTAAACAGAAATGTTTCATATTAATATTTGACATATGTACATGTTATGCCAATAAATTCCAATATTTTTATTTGGGTAAGCAAAGCATACTCAATATAGATTTCAGAAACACTTCAGAACATCAGCAAAGCAGAACATGCTTTGCTGAATAAACTATATGAACCCTATTTTGCTGCATTGAGGATTAAGAAAATATTGGAATTAATAGTGAAATTGCTATCTAAAAGCTTTGGCAGGTCCAAGGCCAGGCCTGATCAAAAGACAGAGAAAACAAAACAAACAAAGAAAAAAACCAAAAACCAACCAACCAAACAAACAAACAAACAAAAAATTAAGTTGTATAGTACATTAAGCCCTATGGTTTTCAAAACAAAATCTTAATGTCAAGGGGAATCTACATGAATACAATAACAAAGAGCAGAGGAAATAGACAAGAAATAGCCAATAGAACTAAATTTGCTGATTCTAGCAGAGTCTAAATATCAGCAAAACATTTCCTTAAGTTTTTCTTTGTTGCCAACTTCACACTTATATATTAATATTGGCAATCTGTTCTATGAAGTCAAATAGAACTATACATACAAGTGTTTTTACATGCAAATTTACTATTAATATTTTTGATGAGAGTTATAAATTAAAATAACATTCTACATACTGGTACTGACATAATTCACTTTGTGTTGAGTCATTCACATTTATGTGAATACTAATCTTTTATTATGTACATCTCTAAAATATTAACCATTGTTTTATGAGATAATGAATTGCTTTAAATATTCTAGTAAATTATAAATGACAATATTTTAGCTATCAATAAAATTGTACAAACCAACCTGACCAGATATTAGTAAAATTCATGCATTCACCTAAATTCACTTAAAATATAAGATGATACTACATATTTCTGATTCCTCAGATTTAAAGTAATTGTAGCTTTGTTTTTAACCACAAGCTTTTTGACTCAAGCTATTTGACAAGCTGTTACAACTTGCACATACGTGATGCCAAGCAGAAATCATTCTTCAACTGGCTCCTTTTAAGCATCGTAACCTTGTTCAAATTTGTTCATATGGTTGCATGTTTTAAATCATCCCTCCATATTTATTAAACATTTATTACCTGATTGACAATTCTTTGTTCATTGGCACACTACTTTGACCCAATTATATACAATGCAGCTATGACCATCCACATATGCCAGTATAGTTTTTGGGATCCCTATGGAAAGGAAACATTGGTATCTTGTAAGTTGTGCCAGATGATTTTCACTGTGAACTTTATTGTATGTACTCCAGTTTCAAGGAGTCTGACATCCTCTCCTGTCCTCTGTAGGCGCCTGTTACACATGGGGCTCACATATATACATAAGGAGATGTCCTGGGTGAGGAGTGCTGTGGAGTGGCTTCTCACAGCATCTTAATTTCTATTTTCAGTGTTAGTTCTGCTTTTCTTCATCACTTTCATTTTGAATTGTAACTATGCCCTCTTTTTAAAATCTATTACCGTTTTTATTTCTTTCCAAAGCTGAAAAGAATCACTAGAATGTTTTTTTTTTTTTCTGGTCCCTTTGCATTTATTTTTTTTCTGAATTGCTATTCCTAACCAGGACCATGTTTTAGGATCCAAAGATTTCTCTTCAGAGAAAGGAGGCTCAAAAATGGACTCCAGGAATTTCATAAGCTGATGGTGTCATACGTTATCTCTTCCTACCAGCAACAAAGTTTGAAGAACTTCTGCAAACAAATGTCATTTCTTCAACCCTGCCTGACTTATCTTTTTACCTCCAAACAATATTCCTGCCTTATTATACTTCTGTACATCTGCTTTCCAGGAGTTTCTTACCTTTTACCCCATTTTACTCTACCTCCATCACTTTCTAAATTCCTATATTTCATGTACTTATTCAGGCAACATCTATAGGTGCCTACCATTTAGACCAAGGTCACCTAATATGGCCATGAGTAATCAAATCAGTCTGGCTGGAGAGGCCACAGCACAACTGAGTCAGCGACAATTTGAGTGAAAAGAATCATATTTTCTTATACCTTTTTCAGAGACAAAATGTAATGCCAATTTCCAGAGTCAATACAGTTGTAGTTTTCAGAATACAATGATGTTTAAAATTTTTATTGGAAACATAAGATTAAGGTCTAAAATCAGTTGTGTGAAGTTTCCATGTTTCTTCAACTCCAGGGGAATATACAAGGAAATGAAGCCTGAATATTTCCTACCTAAAGAAGTGCATTGGTCTATCAGGGCCTAAAAGAGACATGCCCAGGAGATATGGACTCTAACCTGAAACGCTTGTGACAAATATCTCTCAAGGCAGCTAGGCCAGGCTAACACCATGCTTCCCTGAATATTATAACATTAAAAAAAAAAAAAAAAAAAAAAAAAAAAAAAACACTACTGAAAACCGGCTACAATTATAAAATCAGTTTGAAAATAAATCTCAGCAACTACACCCATGATTCTTGTATTCTTTTTATATTTATGATATTTCTTAAAGGATTTTATTTTGTTGTTTAGTGCAATTTATTGTGCAATGTGCTTTCAGCTTAGCCTGAAGCATGCTTATTGAGGTATCTTGATGTATTTGTACTGTTTACTTCTATAATTTTTAACAGTTTCTGCTTGTGTGATGTCTCTACTTTATATTGTGGAAAAACAGAGGTGTGGCATATAAGATCTTCAGTTTCTTTTTTTCCCTCTCCAACAATTTTTAAAAACTTTATCCCATTGGTATTGGATACACGGTTTCTGTTGTTCCATGAAGTATTACTATATCTATTAGATGGAATGGATAAATATATTTCCAGTATCTGTTAAATTTTTTCGTTTTTGTCTTTTGGTTTTGTGGCTAGATTCTATTTGGATTTGTGTGTTGTATACTTTATTCTATCTATATTACATTAAAATTCAACAAATGTGTATATTAACAGAATAATGATAATTTTTGCCTAGTATATAAATTTACACTATTCATATTGTTCTTTCTCATAATCTTCCTTTTCTGGGATCCATTGATGCATATATTTTTAATAGCACATTTTTTTATTTTATTGTCAAAGTGGTTAATCTCAAATGGTGCACCTAGAAACAAGCTTCCTTTTGTTGACAACTTTACTTCCTCTAATACTTTTCAGATATGTTACAGGTATCATCTTCACTACAGATTGTTATCTGTCATTTGTTAGCAGCTTTCTATTTCTTTGCTGAAATTCTGTATAAAGTTTGGGCCATTAAGACACAGGTTTTGAGAGGTGATAGTTATTTTCTCCATGTGAATCTCAGAATTGAACTCAGATTGGCAATCCTGGTGGCAGGTAACTTTACCACTGCCTCTGCAATCACACCAAACCTGATGAAAGTTTTACTTCACAAAGTAAACCATTATCATCATATACAGATGACTTCAGGTTCACCTTATTTCAGTTCTCTTACTTTTCAGGATTGATAATGTGTTGGTTTGAGCCACACATACCTGACATTGTTGATTTGCTCATCATTCTCTTTAAACATACAATTGAGCTGTTGATTCACATGTGACAAAAATCAGTGAGCCTCTTTATATATATATTCAAATTATGTTCAAGCATTCATTAGGAAATTTTCTTAGGCTCATTTTCTTAGGATGGTGGTCAACCAAGAGTTAGATTTTTTTTTTGCTGTTTTTTTAAGCCAGTTTATTTTGTTGTTGTAGCTAACAGTAAGCATAGCAAGTAAATCAAATCTGGGTCAAAGAACTTTTCAATACATATACATATACATATACATATACATATACATATACATATACATATACATATACATATACATATACATATTTATATGTATATGTACATACATATATATGTATAGTTCATTTTACACTCTACAAACCATATGTAGAAACTTTATAAATGCTTAATTTAGAAACTTATAAGTGTAATAATTTGATTTGTACTTATTGGCTGCAATTAAAAGTAGATATTATAGCATAATTCTACTCTCCTAGGAGAACAGTGCTTGTTAGCTAATGATTTTCTCATGTAGAAAATTTATTGCAATCAACTGTTGCTACCTGATGTTTTTTAAAAGATACAATGTCTCAGATAACAATGCAGTCAAGGAAGTGAAATGCACACAAAGAAGACATTAATTTCTAAAAGTATCTTCTGAAGTGAATACTCCTTTTTATAGAATGAAAAGCCAAGGTCATGCAATTTCTTACATGTATCTTAAAGTGGGAATCTGTGGTACAATTGAAGAAGTTTGTAAGTTTTGTATGTTTTGTTCCTAATTATTTTATTGTTTGTTTCCTTATTTGTATTGAGTTTATTATATTTTTTGTTTTTTTTTGTTTTGTTTGTTTGTTTGTTTGTTTGTTTGAGACAGGGTTTCTCTGTGAAGCCCTGGCTGTCCTGGAACTCACTCTGTAGACCAGGCTCGCCTCAGAACTCAGAAATCGGCCTACCTCTGCCTCCCAAGTGCTGGAATTAAAGGCATGTGCCATCACTGCCCAGACTGAGTTAATTATTTTATTTCATGTTGATTTTAAGCTTTCCATATAAGCATTATATATACATCATTTCCACCCTTTCTCCTCATTTAATGCATCTTTTGTCTATTCTATTCCATCTCAAAATTATAACCTCTCTTGTAATTACTTCTATATCTATCCATATAAATATGTCTACACAAAGCATTATATGAACATATATGCACATATGTATATATATGTATGTATACATATATTTGTATATGTATACATGCATATATACATATATGCATTTGTGTAACCATATGTATGTATAAATATATACATATATATATAAATACACACATATACACACACACATCGATCTGTAGGTATATGTGTATACAATTATCCTGCTGAGTCCATTGAATGTGTTTAGGTCTGGAGATCAAGTCCCACATAGCCTAGTATAACCTCAAACTCAATATGTAGCCCTGACTGACCTTGAATCCCTGCCATCCTGTCTACACATGTGCCAGATTACAGGACTGAGTCACCTTCATAAATTACTTGAGATTAAAAAAATCTAATCTTTGAACAGATTATTTTTTTCATTTTCCTAAAAATGCTATTGCAAGCATCACAAATAAACAGTGTTCTTCAGCATTCCTATAATTAAGAGTCATTTTGACTTTTGTTTATAGAAAAGTATTTTATAGCTATATTTCTTATGTTGAATTTAGTTTTATGAACATAAATCATCACATTTAAGTAAATAAATATTTTAGACATTCAGGGAAGTTTTATTACTGACATTTCACATATTTAAATTTCTTTCAACATATGAAAAAGAAATAATGCAACTTATTAATCATGAGATAAATACATTTCTAGAAATGAATATTATATATATATATGTTAATACTGATATGCAGTCATATTTATACATAATAATAATGTTTTATTATTATTATCTTTGCTAGCTATTTGTGGTTTTCATGCTACATTTAATTTGTCTCCAAAAAAATTATCTTTAAAAAAGATTACTTTCTTATATACCTACTTAAATAACAACCACTTGGGATTCTGAACACTTTGATATACTGTAGTTTTAGGCATATATGAGCAAAATGTAACTTATTTTATGTAATGCTACCCTAAATATATAATCATCTCAGAAACCAGTTATAGTATTTCATTCTTGATTTGAGTTTAAACACTCATTTGATGGGTAAAATGTATAGTAACCACAAAGTTGACTTTGTAGGTTTCTTCCCTCTAGCTTCTTCACTGTGAATACAATTAATTATGTATGCATCAGTAGATGCTGTTTAAAATGCAATTTTAATAGATCAAAACAAATCTGTTCAATATAATCCTAGTATAATTTTGCATCACATTTTCATTTAATATTATTCTTACTATAATAATACACATAGATACGCAATAAGGTTAGCACAGAAGCATACTAACCACATGGTATAAGACATGATACTTTTATTAGCAAATTCAGTGTTGTAAATTATTTAACTGTGATAACCAACTGAATAAATAGGATAAACATAAAATCTCCCTAAATTGATTATCAAAGTCTATCATGTTCTATAGTTTATGGGTTTATATAACACAACCCAGAAAAATTCATAATTTAAAATCTAATGAAATAATTTATATATATATATATATGTGTGTGTGTGTGTGTGTGTGCGCGCGCGCATGCACGTGGTGATTTGAAAATAGTATTTCAAATATATATATAATATATATATATATATATATATGTACAACTTCATAGCAAAATTTAAAACATGTTGCATCATTATACCCTTAAGCAATATATTTTTTTAATTTTATCAAGAAGATAAATTTTACACCTAACTTGAAAACAACTATTTGCTGCATATTGCTATAATGTTAATTACACTACTTTAAATCCTTATAGATATAATATTACTAACATATACACCATCGAAGTACACATACACACACACACATACACACACACACATACACACATACACAGTGTACCACTACCAGAATATTATGACAAAACAATTAAGAAATTCTTTATGATTTTCTTTCAAAGTACATTCAACAGCAGTCCAAAGAGGATACAAACCAGCACTATATATATTAACTTCGATATTGGAGATGAGGAACAGGGAGACCTTGTGTCTGACTTTTAGCAGAAAGCGGCTATCAGCTTTGCAGCCACCTTGAGCCATATACCCTGACATGAGACTTGTTTTTCAACAGCCTACAACTGCTGAAGCACACTCTGATATCCCATATATTTTGTTTTGCTGTTTACTGCCCCCAGCTGCAAGGTGCACATGGTATCCATGCCTGCAAGGCATGCGGTTCACATGCTATCCACGAGCTATCCACGTCATACATGCCTGTAAGGTGCACATGGTATCCAAGCCTGTAAGGCGCCCATGGTATCCAAGCCTGCAAGGCGCACAGTGCACGTGCTATCCACACTATAGACGCCTGTAAAGCTAACATCATATCCACACCTGCAAGGCACGTGGTATCCACTCGCCTACAAGGCATGTGGCAAAAGCCTATAAATACCCCAAATTTCCCTTCAATAGGAGAGAATATGGGAGACAATGAGAGAGACAATAAAGGAGACTGAGACTTGATCAGACCCTCTGTCTTGACTCCATTCTTCGCTTTGCTTGCCCCACACTCTCTCTTGCTAGACATGAACCTGCGGAACAGAGCGGGCCATTACACTTTGTAGTTCTTTTAACAATTGTGGTCCAACCACCTGGCCCTTCTCACTAGGGCAGACTCATAGCTGATCTGCTCCTGGGAAGACACAATATTCAGATCCATCCCAGAGGATCTGTTGAACTCAGAGCTGTTGGAACTTTCAGCTGAGTGCCTATGGCACCCTACAACTAGGCATACTTATGCCTGGATGAAAAGAAAGGATCCATTTACTGACCTATGCAATTATCCTGATTAGGTATTTAATATGGGGAAGAGGGCATGTTTGTGGTTTTTTCTGCAGGATGCTGAAGGATCATGGTGGCTGCTAGAGCATTGGTGAGACATGCTGATGTTTTGACAAAGAATGATGCTGAGTGACCTGACAATGGTGACTGGGAACCTGTATTGGACATATATCCCTGACCCACCTTTGCTTGCCTATATTCCAAGTGGAACAAGCTGGCTTGCCTCAAGTTTTTAGACCTCATGGGACAGAGAATCAAAAAGAGAAGTTATAATCACTCTTGTAGTTTTCTTAAATGTGACCAGTTATTCAGACTCAATCATGTTCTAGCCTAGAAATCAATCCAGTATTGGAAATAAAAGTCTTCATTTGGAAGGTTGGATCTGTACATTTTCAGAGACGTATTTAGAAGTTAGCTGCAGTTCTCTATGATGTTATGTTAGTAAAAGATAAATTTGGAACAGGATCTGGATTACAAACAAGTGTTATTGCATGTGTTAAGGCTCTTTTATATGTAAATTTAAATTGCTTTTATTTCTTCTACAGTATTTATTGTAAGTTACACTAATTGTACACATTCTAATTGTGTTAATGTGTTGAAACCTGGCATTTCTGTTATGAAGGTTTATCAACCAGTTTTTGTCATTTTGCCCTGAGTATCACATAACCTCGGTTTTCTGAATAATGCTTGCAAGTACTGGAAGAAGTAAGTTAGGCTTTAAGCAGAAGCAAGAGGGTAATGGGCTTGATTATTGCTGGTATAACAGCTTTAGTTACATTAACTGCTAGCAGCACTGCTTCTGCAATTGCTTTGACACACGAAGTTAAGACAGCTACTTTTATTAGACATTTAGCAAAAAAATATAACTAATGTGTTGAGTATACAAGAGGATTTAGATAGGCATTTGGAACAACTCATTGCTGCTCTTTATCCTATTCTAAATTATTGGAAGGAGGTTCAGAGTTTAAGAGTAAGGAGCCATTGGAGTTGTGCTACTTCTAAAATTTACAATGATAGTCATTATAATTAGGAAAAAGTTTAAAGACACTTGCAGAGTATTTGGCATAATTCTAACACCCCTCTGGATATTTTAACTTTGCATAGTGAGCTTATGAATTTAATGAATTCTGCTCTGCTGAGCATCTGTGCTGCAGACAATGCTAATAAATTACCCATGGCTTGAAGTCAGTATTTCCATTTTGGTCAAGCTTCAAGAATGGCATATATAGCCTGATCATGCTACCCTTGTTGTCCTGGGAAGACTTTTCTTTCTGCTCATCGTGTGAAAGCTTGTCTTTAACAATATCAACATGTTGGCAGCCAAATTATATGACTTGAAACTGAAAATGGTCCTCCAGACAGAGTTATTAATTTAACAGGCTGGTAAGCCAAGGACACATGAGATTCTGCACCAGAGCCTTACCAACCTAAGACAGAATAGCACTGTTTTTTAATAAAGCATATTCCGAGATGAGTAAGGAAGGCATTCTTGTCAGAATGACCTAAGGCAGGCTCAGTCTTGTTTGTAAAATAAAAAAGGGAAAGATGTGGAGATCTTTTAGGGCTGTTTGGCAGAAATATGACATTAGGCTAGAACAAAGACGTAATTTTAGGCAGGAATCTAAATATTAGGCTAGAACAAAAAAGTAATTTTAGGCAGGAATATAAATCTTAGACTAGTACAAAAAATGTAGGCTTCAGGCATAAAAATGAATTTGGCCTAGGACAGGGAAGTACGCTCAGATATTTTGGTCATTCTGATAAGCCCTTAGAAATAGCGATCACAGAACTTTATTTATTGTTTTCCTTGTTCTTTGACTATGTATGTTTATTGCCTTGCTTGCCTATTTGCATCTATTGTATTGCTAGTTCCTCAGCCTAGAACTGATCTTAATACTTGTATGTAATTAAAATGGCATAAAAGGAAGAGGAGGGATGAGATGGGGGTTTATGGCGGGAAATTGGGGACAGGGGATGACATCTGAAATGTAAATATATAAAATATCCAATAAAAAAAAGGAAAAGAAAGAAAGTGTGTTTGCTGCTGACTCCTGTGGTTGAATTAGGGAAAGGCTCGAAGAAATTGAAGAGGAAGGTGAGCCTGTAGGAGAACCAGCAGTCTCAATTAATCTGGACCTCCATGATCTTTCAAACACTGGATGACCAAAAAGGCAGCATACCCTAGCTGATATGAGGTCTCCAACACATTTACAGCTAAGGTCTGCCAGGTCTGGGTTTAGTCAGAGATGCACCCAACCTGTGGGGCAGTGGGCTGTGAGTAGCAGCTGGGTTCTTGGTCGGGCATAAGACTGGAACCTGGGACCCTTATTGGATGGCAGGAATTCAGCTCTGGTTCTTTTAATTTTGCTTCAGCCCTCCACAGCACCTCCCACAGAGAGGTCTATGGCCATCAGTCAGGAGGAACAGGCCTCAGGTCCTAGAGAGATTTACATACTAATGAGATGCCTGAAGGTCAGAGGGTAAAGCCAATTAAGCATTCATCCCTAGCCTCTTCCCCATCACTCCCTCCCTATTTAACTCAGGTATGCCCTGGGTTTCAGGGTGGGGGAGGGGGGTGCACATCCAGACTCATCCACCATCTTTCATGAAAATAAAGCCTGTAAAACTCAAGAACTTTCTTGTGTCATTGGGGCTGTGCCATGAGGAATGGTGGAGAAATCTTTAATGAGCTGTTATAGCCACAACCACCATGCCTAACTTCCTGCCTAGAGGAACTTTCAGCGTTCCCAGCCACATTACCTATACTAACCCTCAAGAAACTGGAGGCTCCAGATATTTTAATGGTCAGATGGGGTGGGGGCTGAGAGGTAGGGACAGCCTCAGGAGACAGAGAGGTGGGGAGGAGTTATGGGATGTGGAATAGTCAGAATGTGGACCAGGGTGCAGTGGGGAATAAAATCTGGAGTGTAAAGTAATAAATAAATAATAGATTAAAAAATTGTGTTTACTTAGAATAGATTTCTGCTTTCACTATCAACTTTCATATCCATGTAATTCATTTCTAATATCTATATATTTTCTGAAGTAAAAATAGGCATTGAATGCAAGATAAAAGTGAAAGCATAATGCATCCCCAAGTGTCTAAGCTCTTGCTTTCTCTAGTCTAGTGGTCTTCCTTGCACATCCTTGTGGGTGTAGGTATCCCCTGAGACCATGAAACCCAGATTCTTGGACTAGGCATTTTAGACCTTTGAGATGAACAGCTGCTTCCTCTGGTTAATTACTTGTCTTAAAATTTTAATAATTTAGCTGACTTCCACTTTCTCTCTTTAAGAATATTCTGTTTTATGCTCATATGAACTCTCTGAAAATGTACTTCCGAGTGTTCCAGTACTTTGTTGAAGAGTTTTTTTCTCCCTTCCTCTCACATTTTTAAACTCTATATTTAATTGCCTGACCTAGAAGACTTTGAATGAATTTACTCTTTGCAACCTCGCTCATCTCATTACCTACCAATTATTTCCCACACTTCTTCTCCTGCAGCTGCCAGAGCCTCATTGCTCTTTGTGAAGCACAGTGAGGCCCCGGAGTCTTCAATGTCCTCCTTTCCCACCTCAAATGTTATTTTCCCCAATAACCTCATGGCTTCTTGTCTCATTAAATCATTGCTTCTCAAATTCTGTCTCCTATGTGGGGCCAAGTTTAGCACTCCTGAATAAATTGGATTCCTTCCACTTACACGATGGTCTTCTATATAACACTTGAAAAAAGTAGATTCATATTAGTTGGTATGTTAGGATATATATCCGCTAATGATAATATTATAAATGGACAAATTCAATTTATTTGTCTTTTATATTGCTTTCTCTTTAGACTTTAATATGAATTGATTTCACTCAAAGAACGATTGAATGCATTAAGTGAAAAATATGGTGCAGATTCTATAGGTTCCTTCTCATCTTTCAACATTAATATATAACTACTGCCATGTGAACATGCTTGCTTGTCTGCTTTTACAGTGAGTGTTGTGATGTTTTAGAGATGGACCATCTCTTATGAAATAAAGTATTTTGTTTGTTGTCCAGAGCATACCACATTTGTAACATTTTTTTTTTGCATCAACTCTTTCTTCTACCTTGAAAATAAGCTTTATCAGTATAAAATCACATTTCTCATTTAAAAAAGAAAACCTGTTTATCACTGACTCTACAAGTCAAAGTCTTGTACCTTTTCTTCCATTCACAATGCCACCTTTTTGAGTTTCCAGTGTATAATTAAAATTTTCATTTTTCTACTTCTCGCAACAAGTCAACTCTAACAGTATGCAAATATTACTATATACTGATTTGTTTCCTATAATAGTGGAAAATATTCTAGTTAGTACATCATTCAGTGTTACAGAGTGGAACTTCTCACCTCAGAAATAAATATTACATCATCAAAAATGAGGAGCCAGGAGCCCAGGAACAAAGATTCAGATTTTAATAAATACCATGTACCAACAAGTTAAGAATTTGATGAAGACTTCATCGTAATAGAAAAAAGTCATAGACCACACGTTTTAAATACCTTGGTGGTGCATCAGATAGAGAATTACAGTAAGACAGGGAAACACAGCTAAAGTCACCAAATGTTCTCTGACAACACTCTCTGCTTTAGGATATGCAAAAACTAGGGTATTGTTCATAAATTCCAGAGTATTTACCCAATAGTATCAAAGAAGTTAGGTCCCATACAAAGGAGACAATAGATCACCCCCTAAGGAGGCATTAAGTTGGCCCAATAATTTTGATCTGGACCATCAATGTTATAACTTACCATAATTATCATTGCAAATAATGGATCAACTTTTTGGGTGTCACTTTTTTCCAGGAACATTAGTTTGTCTTGCTGGCATCATTTGATAGATTTTTCTTCCTAAAAGGAGGCCTGTCTTTCACTATGCAAGGCTGTCATGAGATACTGTTGTCCTTATTTAACACTTTTTCCCCCACAGTTTCTTTCTCTTTTTTTCTTTCCCATTTTACCAGTAAATGTTACAGAAAATAATAATTATACACTATATTGTTTCTTAATATCAGCTGCTCTAAGTTATCTCAATCAATAGTGTTGCTTTAAAATTATATCTGCTGCCTACATTAATCACTTCCAAATCTCCATCACTGCTCCTCTCTGTAGGTTTCAGAGCGTTAGTCCTGGTCACCTACTTTTGCAACTATCTGCACGGACATCTGCTTTAGTTTTCGTTGAGTGAGACAATAAACCATTACCAACTATGAGGTATATAAATAATGGAAGTTTGTTTTTCACAGTTTTAGAGAATGGCAAGTTAAAGATGTGGTAGACATAGAGTTTGTGGTCTGTCCTTCCCACCTGTTACCCTAACACCAAACATAGAGGCACTGATGTCACTCTGATGTCTATTTTGTCACATTAGGATCTTTCCTGGGGAGTCTACTTTCAGAACCGGATCGATCACCAGTTAAAGGTCTCTAGTCACATCATTGGGTGGGACTTCCAGCCTACAAACTGGGGAAATAAATAAATACTCACAATGTAATGACTCATTAACTTAACCATATGATTCATAACTAGTCATTACCATAGGAACTCATCCCTCCAAAGTATTACTTTGCTCATATTCTAATATCCATATCTTGACTATCTGGGCAAATTGTTAACACTGTCAGATTTCATTTTGTTTGACCTTAGTAATGTGCTAACTAATATCTAAAAGTATGCATTATTTTTGAATACCAGAATCTATTTTTCTTAAGTGTTTTTAATTTAGATGAATGAATTTGTATTTATATTTTTTTGTATAATATCTCTATCACATCATAATTACAGATATTTTGAATTAAATTGCTCATTGATCTATCTTAAAAGAGAGCAGTGACCCTACCAAGTGACATAAGGTGAATTTCACCCCATATTTTGGAAGGAGAGAACTGAAGACTTCCATTAGTGGCCCCCCTACCTAAATCCATGTCTTATAGCATGCATACCCACATACATCCACACCCCACCCCCTGCACACACACAATCCCCTTAGGTCCTACAATCCTTCCTCCATTTCTTCCATAACATTCCCAAAGCTCCATCCACTGTTTCACTGTGGGAGTCTGCACCTGTCTTTGTCAGCTGATGGTGGAGCCTCTCAGAGGTCAGCCATGCTAGACTCCTGTCTTGAAAGCATAACAGAGAATCAGGTTCTAAGAACAAAATTTGATAAATGGGACATCATGAAACTGGAAAGCTTCTGTAAGACAAAAGACACAGTCATTTTGGCAAATTGGCAAACTAAAGATTGGTAAATTTTTTTTTTTTTTTTTTTTTTTGCCAATCCACATCTGATAGAGGGCTCATATCCGCAATATATAAAGAACTCAAGAAACTAACCTCCAAAACACCTACAAATGGGGTAAAAAGCTATACAGAATTCAAAATGAGGAATCTTGAATGGCTGAGATGCACCTAGAAAAATATTTAACATCCTTAGTCATCAGGGAAATGCAAATTAAAATGACTCTGTGATTCCACCTCACAGCAATCAGAATGGCTAAGACCAAAAACTCTGGCATCAGTAGATGCTGGAGAGAATGTTGAGAAAGAGACACCACCTTCATTGCAGGTAGGAGTGCAAACTTGTACAACCACTCTGGAAATCAATCTGATGGTTCCTCAGAAAATTGGAATTAATCTCTACTTAAAGACCTAGTTCTCATTTATCATCTTTGAAATCATATCTGTAACCATACAGTAAAATACAGTATGGTATAAAATTGGATTTTCAATTTAAGTGTTTCATTAACACATATTTTGCCAGCACAAAAGAGAGAACTTTTAAATATCCTTTTGGTTGAGTGATAATATAAGAAGTATAAGAAAAATAATTATACAGATAACAAAATACTAATTATGCTATTTGTATTATAATACATAAAATAAGAATGCCTATCCCGACATGGTATAGGATCTTAGAATAATAGTATTAAAATTATGATCTCTTTTTAGGACTGGGAAAGCTTTATGTTTTACTGATTTAATTTCCATCTAAATCATTATCTCTCCTTTCTGATAAATAGTCATTTGCATTTTCACTCTGATTCATTCTCCAGTAGAACAAGAATAAAAAAAGAAGGCATTGCTATTAGTTCCCTATTGTGATTCCCCCACCTCCTTACATAGAGAGCTGTAATGAGAGCTTTTAAAGTCCAACTTTCATTTTTATTGTTGAGAAACTGAATTACAGTAGGAAAGTGAATAAAGAGTAATAATGAGAATTTGTTAGTCATTTGAAAAATAATCTATATTTGCATTACCTTTCCCATTATCAAGTATTATAATATTTTAAAACTGTACTCTGAGAGGTGGGAATTATCTGCTCTCATAGTCTAGTATTTGATCCATATTGATCTCATAACTACATCATAGATAATATTTTAAATTTAGTTTTCTTTAATAAATTGCGAATAAACTAAAAGATCATAATTGTAAGGTTATATGTTTACTCATATTAAGAACAAAATAAAGTAAGTCTAAAATAATATGATATTCAGTCACATAACAGTTACTAATATTACTTATTACTTTTATATAGACATTTCTAAACGAGGTCATCTAGTTGAATATCTTATTAATGCTATCTTTTTAGAAAAGTGATTCATTACATGAAACATAAAATAAATTTAACATGTCTAAATGCTAAAGATACACTTTTCTGTATTTGTTTTGTAATAATGTGTTTAGCGACTTAAAAGTATTTGCAAATCACCATGATTTTGAGTTACTACTAATAAAATGATATTTTAATTACTGAATGTATTTTTAAGGTCATATTATGTTCCAGTTTAATTTCTCTTACTATAATTAAAAATACTCAGATAAAAAGCAACTTGTCAAGAAACAAGTTGGTTTGGTTTCTCTGTCCTGATCACAGTTGATCATTGATGGGAGAGAGATTAGAATCTCATGCAGAATTGGAGTCGAGTGTGATGGAAGGAAGCCATGCAATACTTGTTCCCTACTGACTGTTCAGTTCTCTTTCTTGTACAACCAAAGACGACCTTCAGTTAATTACAAATTACAGCTGCAGGGTTAATTCTTTCAAAATAAGAAATCATTGATGATTTAAATTAGAGATTTTTTGCATATAGGAGATTCATATGAATAGAATTAAAATCATTTAGTCAGGTAAGGACAGTGGAAAATATATTAAAACTATTTTATTTAAAAATCTGCATTGATCATAAAACCTAAAGCTAATACAATTCTAAACATAGTGGCAGTCATCTAATAAACCTTTAACAAACCTTCAGCTATATGAAATAATCATATGTATGTTTAAAACCAAGAATCCAAACAAAACATTATGAAATTTGGCAAAATAATATCATTTAGTAAATTTAAAGTGATATTTTATACATTTTAAAGAAGTGATGTCTGAAAGCAAAAAGTTTATTCAACCTTGTCCATATGTAATTGAAAATAAGTTTGCTTTCTGTAATGAAAAATACAGATTCTAAGAATAACATTCTATTTATTAACAATCACTCAAAACTTAATTTGCAGCTGAAACAGCCTGAAAAGTTTATATCATGTTACATTATCAAGAGTATAAACTTGTATTGTGTGAGTTATAATTTATGACTGTAGCATCTTTCTTTGGAATATATGTTTGATTTACTATTAAGGCATCAGAGTCTATAGAAATTGTATCAAAATACTTGTCATTATAAATCATAATAATGATAAATTCAGTGTGTTAGTGTATGTTGGGTAGCAAGATAAACTGAGAATCTACTACCACAATGAATCTGGATGCCAGTCAAGAAAATGAATCTATAATATATACTTATATTTATATATACTTATATTATATAAATATACTTATATTTATATAGGTTTATTAATAAATATACTTATATTTATATAATATATTATGATATAAATATATTTATTGGGAAGAGTTAATAATAGGTTGATTGATCAAATCCCAATTTTTCCCTTACTCTGGTTGCCATAAAGAAAGAGAAAAAAAACTATACTAATAGAATTAGAGATTTTAAAGATACTAGAACAGATGCTGAATAAATTCACGGAAAAAACATACTTTAAAATGTGGATGCCAAGAAGCACATGCTGACAGGAGCCTGATATAGCTGTCTCCTGAGAGACTCTGCCAGAGCCTGACAAATGCAGAGGCAGATGTTCCCAACTAACCACAGGACTAAGCATGAGGTCCCCAATGGAGGAGTTAGAGAAAGGACTGAAAGAGCTGAAGGGGTTTGCAACCAAATAGGAAGAACAATTGAACCACCCAGAACCCCCCAGCCCCAGAGCTCCCAGGGACTAAACCACCAACCAAGGAGTACACATGGAAGGATCCAGGGCTCGCATATGTAGCAGAGGATGGCCTTGTTGTGCATCAATGGGAGAAGAGGCCCTTGGCTCCTGTGAAGGCTCCATGCCCCAGTGTAGTTGAATGTGAGGGTGGCTAGGCAACAGTGAGTGGATGGGTGGGTGAGGAAACACCCTTCTAGAAGGAGAGGAAACGTAATGGGTTAGGGGATTTCTGGGTTGGGAGAACCAGAAAAGGGGATAACATTTGAAATGAAAAAAAAAAATCCAATAAAAAAATCCAAAAATAAAATAAAAATGTGTATTTCGCTAAACTGTGAAGTCTAAGAGAAATATATGAATTTCCAGATGTATATAACCTACTGAAGTATAAATCAGTATGAAGTAAGTAATTTAAAATGAACCATAACCACCAAGGACATAGTTAAAATTTAACATATCCCAAATAAAATAAACTCAGGACCAGATAAATGCAATATAGAATTCAATCAGACTGTCAAAGAACAAACACCAAAACTTCTCAAAGTATCACATAAAATATACATGGAAGAAATATATTGGAGAATGTGTTTGTGCACTGTGTATTCAGATGCTGAATCCTATGCCCAACATCTGGTTGCAGTCCATGGTTAAGTATCTCTGGATTCTGTTATATAAAAATTGTTTTCTATCACCTCTCATTGGTTAATAAAGAGCTGAACAGCCAATTAAGTGGACATAAGAGAATAGAGCAGGACTTCTGATCCCAGTCATGGGGTCTCAGAGAAAGATAGAAGGGTGGAAGAGGACCATGGGGGAAGGAGGTGGAGAAACCATGTGGATAAACCATAAAGATTCACCATGAAATCCCTATGAGACAGAAGCCATGAAGACACACATTAACCAGAGCCAGACACGGCAAGACTCAGATGTAGGTACAGGGTCATTTGAACACATAGTAGCAGCTTAGATAGGTTAGAATAGATCAGAATCATTCCAGCTTAGTCTTTGCTGCTTGTTAATAAAAATAAGAGGTCTCTGTGTCTTTATTAGAGAGCTAAAGTGGGCTAGAGCTTGCATAGAAATATCCACTATTTATTTGGGCACAAGAGGAGTGGAGAAAACCCCACTAGAATTATAATTACAAGAATATAAATTATTTTATGAAACCAATATTATCTAAATTTCAAAATCAGGTAAAGATATAACAGTAATAACAAAAATATCAAGGTCAATATCCTTGATTAGCTTAGATGCAAAAATTCCTCATAAAGTACTTTCAAAACAAATTAAAGAACTATATTAGTTAAGGTTTCCATCATTGTGAAGAAATGCCATGACCAAGGCAACTCTTATGAAGGACAACATTTAATGGGGCTGGCTTACAGGTACTGAGGTTCAGGCCATGGTCATCATAGCAGGAAGCCTGGCAGCATGCAGGTAGGCATGGCACTGAAGGAGATGAGAGTTCTACATTATGATTGAAGGCCAAAAGGAGAAGACTGACTTTCATGCCCACAATGACACACTTCCTCCAACAAGGCCACACCTCAAAATAGTGCCACTTCCTTGGTCAAGCATATTCAAACCACCACATGAACATGTCAAAAATATCATCCACTATTGATAAAAGAGCTTCTTCTCAGAGATGTAATGAATATATAATATATCATTCAATAAATGTAGTTCATAACATAAATAAATTAAGAGACAGAAACCATATTAGGATCTAATTAAATACAGCCAAGGTCTTTGACAAAATTCTGAAGTCCTTTATGATAAATATTCTGAATGATAAGTACATGTGTCAACATATTAAGATCAGTATTCAGCAAGTATACAGTAACATAATGCCGTATGTATTTAAACTCAAAGCGTTTATACTAACACTAAAATCTGGAAGAAGAAAAGAACTTCTACCATCTCAACTCTTTAATACAATGCTTGAAGAGTTAACTAGATCAACAATTCATGAAAAGGAGATACTTATAGGAAAATAAGTAGTTAATATGTCATTATTTGCAGATGATCTGAGTCTACACATAAAAGATAAACTCCACTAGAAAGTTTCCCACAAATAAATATGTTTACTATGTAGCAATATAAAAAAAAGTATATATAAAAAAATTCACTTTCCTATGTGTTGGGGGAAAGGTGTCCCATTAACCATAGCTTTTTAAACAAGAAATATTTGAATATGTCTAACCAAAGAAGAAAATGCTTGATTAAAGATAACATTTTAGGGCATTGAATAACAAAATTTAAAAAGATACTCAAAATTGAAAAGAATTAAATGAGAGTAGTATTCTGAAAATGTCTATACTAACAGAAATAATCTATGTATTCAATGTATTCCCCATTCAAATTCCAATGCCATTCCACTGAGAATTTGAAAAAACATCCTCAACGTTCATATTGATACATAATTCTGAACAATAAACACAGGTGGAGACAACATCACTCCACTTTCACGTATCCCACTGAGAAATAAAATAAAAACAGCAAGGCACTGATATAAAAATATATTGGCCAATGGATATAATTGATAATTCGTATACAAACCTGCACTCCTACACTCACCAGAGTTTTCACAAGGAGGACAACAATACGTATTTAAGAAAAGAAACTCTTCAACAGCTTGTCCCAGTCAAGCTGGATAGCATCAAATAGTAGAAAGAAATTTAATCTTTATCTTGCCCTATATATACAATTCAACTGGCAACAGGTTAAGAAGCTCAAAAAAGGCCCATACCCTTAGTGTAATAGTGGAGAAATTAGTGAATATTATTGCATTCATTGGTACAGGGAAGAACTATCTAGATAGGGTAGTGGAAACCTAGGCATTTAAACAAATAAGTAAAAATGGACTATTATTACACCAAATAATCTTCTGTACATCCCAAAACACCATAATTCTAGTGAAATTGCAGCCAAATGAATAGGGGAAGATCTTTGTGATTCTATACACTGATAAAGGTTAGTTACTAAAGTATATGAAATAATTTAAAAAATACCTAAATACAATAAAATAAATTTTCTGGCATGGTTCTAAAGTTATCCTAAGATTCAATATCAATGACTGTATTTTCTTAAGTGTACTTAGACATCAGGAAATTCAGAACATCTTTGAGATCTTCTCTTAACCCAGTCAGAAATGAAAAGATTTTAAAAATGACAACAAATGATAGATCAAATGATCTTGTTAAATGGGAACATTTAGATACCATCTATGGCAATGCAAACTGGTGAAAAGACTCCGAAAATCGATGTAGTTCTAATTCAAAAGTCCTGAACTAGGCCTACTATATGATCCAGCTATTATGCTCCTGGATCTGCCCTCCACGTGCTCTGCATACTACTATGGAGACCCTTGTTAGCCTTGCTCATTGTTACTCATCTCAAAATAGGCTGGGAATTGAACCAAGTGACGTGTCCATCAACTAATCATAGAATAAAGAAAAACAGAACATTCACTTAATGGAATGCTTTTATCTGTTATGAAATATTAAATTATAAATTTTTCAAGTAAATAACTGTAGAATGTTATACTGAGTCAGGGAACCTAGACAAAGAATGGTACAGAAATAGTAAGTGTTCTTTGTCTTTTTGTTTGTTTGTTTATTTTGGTTTAGGTTGAATTTTTTGTTGTTGCTATTGGTGGTGGTGGAGGTGGTGTGGTTGTGGTGGTTGGTTGGTTGGTTGGTTGGTTGGTTTGTTGGTTGGTTGGTTGGTTGGGTTTTGTCTTTCTTTGTGTTTTTGCTTTGATCCATAATGTTGTCCATGTACCAGCTTCCCTATAGCATTGGTCCTAAAACACTTCCTTCTAAAAATCTTACATCTAAAATAATGCCAAACACAGTAAAAATATATTCTGTTCCTGGAATTTGCCTTTCAATGGGTGGAAAGAACTTGGTTGAGTCTTTTACATGAAATACAGATATTCTGCCTTACAGAGAATCTATTAAATTCTATAGGGACAGAATTAAACTCTGTCTATAGACAGAATACTTCTATGTAGTCCTGACTGTCCTATAGCTTGCTATCTAGACCAGGCTGGCCTGAATTTACAGAGGTCCATCCATCTGCCTCTGTTTCTTAAGTATTAGGATTAAAGGTATGCACCGCTATGCATGGCAGTCTGAACATCTTTGTTGTATATATGATGATCAGCTCCAAATATGTACTAAGTTATGTCTGTATTGGAGTGCCCATAGAAGTCAGAAACTAGCAAAGTACCATTTGGGGATATTTTAGGGAAGTACTATAGAATGTGATTAGAAAAATGGCGGAAAGAATAGTGGGACATGAAGACTGAATGTGGTGGTAGAAACAATATGAGGATAGATAACTAATACATAGACCTTAGAATAAGCCATATGGAAACCCGTTATGGTAGAAGAATCCTAAAACACACACACACACACACACGCACACGCACACGCACAGGCACACACACACATTTCTGTGAGGATTAGTTTAAATGAAAATGGTTCAATGATTCTCCAAGTCATTATACACTAATGCATGAAAAACCCAGTGTCAGGTAAGTATTCAAATTGTTGATGATCGAAGCGCCACAAAGAAATCAAGTTGAACATGAAAAATGGTAAGCTATTACTAACATGAACTTTCATTCCTACTAGTTCCATAGAAGTAGAATGTTCATACGTACCACCTGGGGAGAAAGCTAATCAACAGGGTTTGTAACCTAGTTGTAAATCCTAGCAACTGTGCTGGAAACGAATACCTACTTTTTCAGTAGTGGCACCACTTTTATCAGAATAATTAGTCATTTTCTGATTGGATTCGTGCCTGGTATCCTTACTCTGGCCCCAAACATGCAGATAAGAATATCAACACTATTATTCTGGTAAATTGCCATAGAACTATACAAACACTAAGTTCTTATCCTCATAACAATTGGTTGATGCATCTTTCAACTCTCATTACAAAAACTTCTTTTTGGGATAAACAGCAATAGACTCAGAGAACCTCGACTGGGCAATGTACAGAAAATATGAGGTTGTGTACGGCTTGACTCTAAATGAGACCTTTATATTGCACCTCTAAACAGGAAGACTTGTATAAGAGTTGGCAGAAAGATTAAAACAGTCACAGGTAGTGGACATCTACAGTAACATTTACCAGATACAACAGAACTGTTACAAAAGAATTCACAGCAGCTTTGACTGAATGTACATTATCTTTTGAGCTGCCCAAGATTAAGCTAGGCTGGAGGTGAAGGTGAATTATGAAATCCCACCCCTACTAAGGAGCAATCCTCAACTGATGGCTGCTGGTGAAAGAAGAGACAGTTTTCTTCAGGGATGCCAAATCTGAGAGGTTAACCTTGTTAAAATTTACAAATAAGAATTTTAAAAATGATTAAAGTATAGCTTTGTTTCTTATGGCAACTTATCTATGACAGTTAGTAATTAATATTTTATAGTGTGTTCTCATTTTAGGTCATTTATGATAAATCCAATTACATGAATCAACCCACTTTCACAATCACTTGTTTCATACCACATTACCTTGATATACAGTATTATGTTTTAATGTATGACATCAAGGACTTGAAGTCATTATTTAAAATAACATTTAAATGCACACACATAATGTACACAGAAGTAGAATGAAATTTCTCATGAAGGGTCTCCCTGGTCCTTTTCATATCTAATTCTGGGCATTTTGCAATGCACAGGATGACAATGCATTTTTATGTTTCTTGATTAGAAGTCTTCCATAAGCCCATTGCCTATTTAAGTTGATTAATGAAAGACTGGAGTGACTTCAGACTGATCACTTAGGGTGTCTATGTATCTGCTACCCAATAGCATTGGTCCTGAGCATTTCTTTCTAAAAAGTCTTACAGCTAAAATAATGCCAAACACAGTAAAAATATATTATGTTCTAGAAGCTTGCCTTTCAATAGACAGAAAGAACTTAGTGGATTCTTTTAAATAAAACACTGATATTCTGTCTTTCAGAGAATCTGTTAATCTCTATAGGGAAATATGTACAATAGTTCTCTAATAATAGCAATTACTCTTTCAGGCTATGTAATTTATATTTTAAAGGCCTAATAATGTAACTTATAAAAGTATTAAAAAACCACATATGTGTTCTCTATGACAGTAAGACAATTTAGGATTACTAAAGTGTTAGACATTATAAGGGTCTTAATAATATCATTTTATCTACTTGTCTTTGATATGTAAGTACATATTTTAAAGTCAGTTTTCTTAAATTTTCTGTCTTTAGCAAATGTATTTGCTGAAAAAAAACATAAGCTGAAAAGTATTATTTAAAACATATTAATAGATATGTCAGTATGAAACACAAAATAAAGAAATTGTAGTTTTATTATGTTAGTTATAAAAATTTTCCAAAAAAAAAAAAAAAACCTGTAGTGGATATTCTGGAGAGTAGCTTCCAAAGACAATAAAGCTAGGTTTCCGCATTTTCACAAATCTTTTTGGACACTTAGGCTTGCTGATTTTTGTGAATTGTATTTTTTGTATTTGTCACAATCTGCTCTGCATTGTTTTTTACTCTAATGTTATTTGACCAACGGCAGCATTCTTATCACTCTTATCTCTGGAGCAGTGGTATATTTTAAATAAAATGACAGGATAATATACAAAAAACATAGGATGGTTGTTAATGTAGGAGCACTGGTACATACTTGATGTGGAGAGAAAAGACCACTTGACTCACCTCACAATTTCATTCAAGACAATTTGATTAACCACTAGTAAGTGCTGTTTGTAATCACAGATATCTCTGACTCCTTCTCTTGCTACATACTATTTGTCTTCCTCTGTCTCTCCTTGTGTGTCTCTCTGTGCCCCCTTAATTCTCTATGTATCTTCACAAATCTCTACTGGTAAATTTTTCCAGTGAAGTTAGTGGTATGTACATTTATGTCAGTATAGGAAAACCCTGTTAAATATGTGAGGAAAAAAGGAAATTCAAATAGCTTTACCATTTGCAGTACTATTACATTATTTCTTATACCTTTGATATTATAGAGTAAAACGTTAAAATATGATAGCACTCATTTTAATTTTTTTTTGATGAAAAGAGAGTCTTCGCTCATACAATTCTTCCCAACCAGAGTTTCTTCCCATCACTTTTCCGACCTACCACCCCACCTTCTCTCTTCTCCAGATTCAACATCTCTCCATTTCCTCTTCAGAAAAAAACAGGCCTCCAAGAGCTGGCCACCACACAGGGCAAACAACTTAGGATATTTGATTTCAGTTTAGTTATTTAGTGCTACAAAGATATGTTAGCATTCATTTTGAAAATGAAGAGCTAAAATAAAAACAAATCAGCTAGGCTATGTCAGTCAACAGTTGATCCTCATTTACCAATAAGCTCCACAGAGTGAAATATGTGAACAGACATGGAGAAATTTAATAATGTGATTTAATAAATTTTTAGTAGAAATGCTATCGTGTAGTCACTGTTTATTAGTCGGAGTTTTTATAACTTACAGACGTATTTGGTTTATATGTAGATGAACTAAACAGACAAACTGTTGAGATAGATATCAGTGAATATCACAAGGCTTGAGTAGCGTTATAAATTTACTTTTATTAATTAATTATTTTATGGGCATAAGCCTTTGGCCTGCACATATGTCTTCTCACACATATGTGCCTACAACCAGAGGAGTCTAGAAGTGAGCATGTGTAGGAAGCCGCGGTCAGTGGCTCCATTTCAAGATGGTGCTGGCCTCGTGTCTTCCCACTTGTAAACAATTATCTGCGCAGCTGCTAAGGCAGAAAGACCGCCAAGTCACTGGCCAATCCGGAGGCGTAATATTGAGTGGTGAGCAAACAGCCAATCAGAAGTGAATACGTCACTCTAGGCTGTATTTAAGCTAGGACCCTTCCGCATCTCAGCCCTTCTGCGTCCTTCCACGTTTTCCTCGTCTGTGTTACAGAGTAAAGCCTCGTTTTACAGTAACTACCCGAATACTGTCGCTCGTGTTTCTGGGAGGCGCGCGTTATAAGCATGAGATTCCAAAGAACTTGAGTTTTAGAAAGTTGGGCCACCATATGTGTTCTTACATTCCAATGTAAAACTTTGGGAGGATGGGATAGTGTTCTTCATGACTGAACCATGGCTGTCGCACACACCAGCGTACTTTTAAAGGAAAGGAGGTAGAAACCCTATCTTTGAATCCTTAGGAAGATGAAGACTAGACTTAGGCAAGTGGGAGTTCCCTGTGGGATTCTGGAAGATTAGACTGCAAGAATCAACCAGAAAGGTCATGCAGACAAACCAACTGATCACACAAAGTATCTCTCACTGCAAGGGGAAACGTCCTAGAACCTTGCTCATTTCAACACCTAATTTACAGAATCTTGACAATTGGGACAACTGGACTATGTGCATCAATGTCATTAACCTGTTCACCAAACATGCATTTTCTGTGCTTTAGTCAGGGTGATCAAACATTCTATAAATTTATTACCTTTAAGAGTTTCCTTACTAGAAATGTTTGAACATGGAGAGACAAAAATCAAAAGAAGTGGTATTATATTAATGTCAGAAGTACATACGTGGATTCAGAAAATCTAGCTTGTTACCTCCCTTCCCTCATCAGTTACAAGCAGACAAAGACATGTGTTAAAGGGCCCTGCTCCAGCTTTGGATATCTGGAACACGGGCAAGGGACATTTTACAGGAATAAAATTAATAGCATCTTAAACATTGTAAAACTTTTTTTTTCTAAATTGCCACTAGTAATACACTTAGGCATGCTATGAAATAAAATTAAGAGATTTTATTTCCCTAATCTGCTAGTGATTGGCTGAAAGGTATCACTGTTTCTCTGACTCTTTCAGCTAGTAGTTTTAACTATCTGTTGAAGGTATTTTCTGTACTTTTAAAAGGGATAGAAGAGAAAATGAAAATTTTGTATCAAGAGAGTTACAACAAAATTAAAATCATTATAATTGTGTGTTCACTTATGTCTGTGCAGAAAAATGAACTTATATGTGGGTACCAATAGTTTCAGTAGAACACAAATTACAGGCATTTTTCTTTGTTACTATTTATATATTTATTTATTTATGTTTCCCTTTACATCCCCAAATCTGTTCCCTTCTCCTCCCAGTTTCCCCTCACATCGCTCCTCACCCCCTCTCCTCTGAAACGGGAAGGCTCCCAGATATCACCCCATCCAGGCACATTATTTGCTGCAGCAATAGTCACGTCCTCTCCCACTGAGGCCAAACAAGGTCTCAGTGTTAGGTTTCCTGAGTTAGGGGAACTGGATACACAGGTAGGAACAGGTTCAGGGACAGCTCCATTTCAGTTGTTGAGAGACCACTGTATATCTTTCACATATGTGCAGGGGAGGGGCTAGGTCCAGGAAATTTTAGGCATTTTCAAATATCTATGCATGGATATTGAGAACAAAACATGAGTCCTCTACAAGAGCTTCCAGCACTCTTCAATGCTCAGCCCCTGTCTCTCCAGCCCCTGAAGCACCATAGCTTTAAACATATGATGGTTTATACAATAAACTCATTTTATTTCTACCTCTATCATATTAAATATGTCTCTTCCCCCTCTGTAGACAGTACCTTATAAATAAGATTATTTTAAGACTTATAAGTCCTTTAATATAACTATACATTCTTCAATAAAAATTTACTCATTAAATATTTAAAAAACATTTATTATATACTTGACAAAATATTTCCAAAACCTCTAAGTTCACAAAATTAAGCAAAAATTGGGTCTTCCTGTTTATTGCACTTTCCCATCATCCCTTTCATGAGGAATACATTGAAATGTTTTACGCAAGAAACACTGCATCATGTGGCTGAATTTGATTATCTCTACAAGGTATTTTTCTGAGTAAAGTTTCAGAAACTGAAATGTTCATGGTTTATATTTTGTCTCGGTAGATGTAAAGACACTAATGAATTTTATAGTCAAAATATTTCTGAGAATTAATTACTCCAGATTCCCAGTAGCACAGATAAAGAAGGAAAGAAAGTTTTTCCATCACTCCAATTAGTAATATGGGAGTTGTTCTTATACAAAATGTATGACTTGGGATGTCTTTTTTTTCTTTTTTATGTATGGGAAACAACAGGCAAAAACAAGAATAATAAGGCTTTGGAGAGTTTACATCTGGTTATATTATAGTCGTATACTCCATACAATTTACATTAACATTTAGTATTTTTTATCTTGTTGGGATATAGAAACAGGATGGTAGTTTAAGCAGGGAGAGTTTTGTAAGGACTGACAAAAGGATAAAAATAATATCGAAAGTAGTTCAACATATGAATAATTAGAAAAAGAAAAACAATGGAGAGTTTGAGCCTCAGCTCTTTAAGATGTAATTCAACACTCTTAGCCACTTCCCTTTGAGTGCAGGTATCAGGCCTATGTTGTTTTCAGGGAAACACAGGTGGTTGTCAAAGAGTAACTAATGCATCTCAAAGGGATTACTGAGTATATAAGCCCTGGAGGACACACTGGCTTTCTGAGCACACAGGCTCTTGACTATGCTTGCAGATGAGGTAGCATTATGGGTAGTCAGGCTCAACCATGTAAACAGACTGTGCAAAAGGCTACAGAATGACTGCAGGTTCTAAAGCATCAGGCAATCTCCTAATTGAGTAGACTATATAAGTCCTCTGTTTACTTGGCAGGCAGGAACCCTTTACACAAGTCTTGCTTGTATAGAGACTGTTCCCATGTCTTCTACCAGATAATTAACAAAACAATCCTTTCATCCAGTCCAAAGAGAGTAGTTTGAAGCTCTCTAGTGAGAACGCTTAATAGCATGCCACATCAAAGGAGAAATATTAGGAGCAATTATGTTGTTTATCCCAGAGCAATTACTGAAGGGTACATTCAGAACAGGAAGGCAAAATCTGAATAACTAACAGCATAGCTAAAATAAAGAAACACATTATTTTGCTTCACAACTTCAACCAGAAAATCCTCTACATACATTTTAACTTCATACAACAAGACACCTCTACCTAACAGCATATATATATATATATATATATATATATATATATATATATATATATATATAATCTGGGAGAGTGTTTTATTGTGTGTTTTTCCCGAAGTGAGAGGATGCATGATCTTAGCACTTATTGTAAAGATTAGTGCATTATCTGTGCACACATCTGCTCATCTGTTTTCATTAATCTACTAGACTCCTTAGATGGTTATTTAAAGTTTTCCCTCACTGTAACATTCACTCCCAAAAGAGTGTAAAACATACCAAAAGAAAGATTGAAGGAATCAGGAAGTTGAGGTTTTATTAGTATATGAAAACATGTATTGGAAGGAACAGAAGTACAGAGGGTCAGGAAATTGAATAGAAACATGCAGCAGATGGGATGAGGAAACAGGATAGCCACTAGAAAGTCCCAGTCTCCAGGAAGCTAGAGGCTCCCAGGAGCCAATGGAGACGACTTTAGCCAAAATACCCAACAAACGGTAGATACAAACTGTAAAGACTGCCTCCAGTAAATAGGCACTGCCCCCAGTTGAGGAATGGCGTCACCCATGCATCTCAATATTTTTAACCAAAAAATGTTCCTGTCCAAAGGAAATACAGGGAAAAAATAGAACAAAGACTGAAGGAAAGGCAATCCAGAGACCCATCCCTCATCCCATCTGCAGACAACAAACCTGCACAGTGTTGCTGATGCCAAGAAGCGCTTGCTGACAGGAGCCTGATATGGTTGTTCCCTGAGAGGTTCTGCCAGCACCTGACTAATACAGGTACAAATATTCATAGACAACTGTCAGTGAGCCTGCAGACCCCATCGAAAGAGCTAGGGGAAGAACTGAAGGAGGTAAAAAGGATGCAATTTCATAGGAAGAACAATATCAACTAACTGGACCACCCAGAACTCATAGGGACTAAACCACCAACATGGAGGCAGTCAGGACACTAGATACATATGTACCAGAGCATGGCCTTATCTGACATCAGTGGGAGGGGAGAGAGGTATGATGCCACAGTATAGGGATGGTAAAGAGGTGAGGTAGGGGTGGGTGAATGGGTGAAGGAGCACCCTCATAGAGGCAAAAGGGAAGGGGAGGATGGATGAGATGGGAGGTTGTGGAGGGGTAACTGCGAAGGGCAATATCATCTGAAATGTAAACAAATAAAATGATTAATGAGAAAAGAAAATATACACACATCATTATAAGTTTTAAGGATGAATGTAAAACCTCTCCGTTCTCTACTTCTGAAATCTTAAGTCATAATTTTAAGGCTTCATTCTAAATCATGCACACATACATATGATAGGTAGATAGATGATAGATAGATACATAGATACATAGATGATAGATGGATGGAAAGATGGATGAATGGAAAGAGAGAGAGGGAGAGAGAAAGAAAGAAAGAAAGAAAGAAAGAAAGAAAGAAAGAAAGAAAGAAAAGAAAGGAAGGAAGGAAGGAAGGAAGGAAGGAAGGAAGGAAGGAAGGGGAAAATTTATTAATATTTTCAAAGAAGTATATTGAAGATAGTCCTTATTTTATTCTTTCAACTATTGGTATCAAATGGCAATAAAAACATCAATATATGTAGTGGAAAATAAAATCTCCATAATAACTTAAAAATGTTGAACTACGAATATTTATACATTTGACAACATTGACTCATGCTAAAAGAGAGAAAATAAGTTAATATATTAGAATGAAATGTTGAAACAGTTTCTACTTAATGAATGCTTTGTCCAAGTTTTAAAAAATATAGAACCTAAAGGAAAAAATGAAAGTATTCTTCAGTTTTATACATCAAACAAACTAATAACATAGCCCAGCTATTTGGACATGCACTACTCTGGATCATTTTGTTTATTTATGAATAAATAGAAACCTTGTCAAACAATATGCAAATTTATATCAATGAGCTAATTTTCAAGAAAAATGGAAGCCTACTTCCCTGACTCCTTACAAATAATATATAATTTTATGATCACAATGGTAGGCAATGGTTCTCTCAATAATTATTCTTCCTCACTGTAATTTTACAATTTTTGATGAAAATCACAATTATAGACAATCAACAATTCCACATTATAGTGGTTCCTAATACATTATAAAATTGAAGTAAGAGGTCATGAAAATTTATGTTAATATAACATAAATTTTTTGAGTTTTCTTTTTCTCTATTCTTGTAGTATTGTTGCCTCCTGTAAATAATTTTTATTCTTTGATGTATGTCCTCTTCTGAAATTACTTTTCTTCCGTAAACCCACAGAAGAAGTCATGGTACACTGTATTATTAGAAAAAGAAAACTTAGTTTTATATATAGTACTCACCAAAATTACAGACATAGCCAACTCTTCAAACACAAATAACTTCAAAGAATGTGGGTTAATGTTACACACCATAGTAGTTCTTAAATAATTTATTAAAAAATCTAGGCCTCTGGGCCTAGCAGATGCATAGTCCCTGCAGTGCTTGAACCAATCCCAAGCTGAAGAGAGTAATTTGGGATCTTCAGTAAGAGAACTCACAGAAGAGCATTCTAATTCCAATAGTAAAGAAGTAAAAGAAGAAAACAAAATATTACCATGAAATGAATTATTGTACATTATTTTTGTAGTATTTCTGAAATATATAAGGGACAATATTTTTGGAATGAGAGAAAAATAATATATGTTTTACATATAGCTTCCTGACACAAATTATCATATGTAAAATATAGAAAATCAATAATCACCTGTGTATTCACTGAAAGAATTTGTGGGTTCTACTTACATTCACCTTGATTACCTTTCTGCTTCTTAAAGTCAGTCCTTCCACTTCTGCCAAAATCCAATACAGTTGTGTTGTGATATAGGATTTTGGTAAATTTAGGAAATATTCTTTTGGAACATTCTATTGTGTTGACTATTTAAGTTTGCCTCTGTTTTGTATTGTATCAGCTAAACCATTATCAAGACTCATGCCCCACCCTGCCAAAAAAATAATCACAGAGTTCATAGGTGTAATGGTTTTCCCACAATAACCATCAATATTTTGACCTGTGTATTGTAGCATTTAAGAATTAGCTGTTCTGGAAAATTATATGAAAATGAGTATAGGTGGGAAATATTAAGATAACTTTTTAATAAGTTTAAAACTGCTTTTTAGTTTATTTCTTCATTACTTCAAATACAGTAAAAAAAAAAAAGCCATCAGAATATCCTTGGGAAAAAATGAAATTCATATTAACCAAGGCTTATTGCTTGGAAATGCTTTTAAAAATACCAAAATCCTTCCCTGTGGCCCTCTGGGAACTTAGGCTTCTTAGCTATGGTAAGATTTTGAGCAGTCCTTTTCTTTTGCTGATTCCTCACTGGGGAAAAGACAAGTGTTGGCGATTTATTTCTAATGCTTTTAAAACAAATGTTTGCAACTAAAATTCAAATATATGACCTATATCTAAATATACATGCTATATATTGAAGGGTGCATTTTAATAAAGTATTTCTATTAAATCACTCTGATCTTCATAAACAATTTGGAAATTAAATCCTGAAACAATATATTGCACACATCTATGCAATTAAATAATGCATTTCCCAGAGATCGAGAAATAGTTGTAAAATGAAATGAAGCTTAAATTGAAACATGTAAAACACCAAGTCAATGTCAACAGTAAAATATACAAAGCGAGCATCACTATTGCAATATCAAACATAAACATTCCAAATATACTAATGAAAATTACTACAGAAGATGGGTATGGAGGCACAGGCCTTTAATCCCAGCTCGGGAGAGATGAGAAGTCATAACGAAGATCAAATGCTCAGGGTATCCTTCATAGCAAACTCAAGGTCAGTCTAGGCTCCCTGAGAGAGCTATCCTCCAGAGGAGGAAAAAAAAAAAAAACAAAATAAACAAGGTAAACATTTTAAAAACATGAAAAAGAATGTAGTTATTTATTATTATGCATTTAAGCTACAATATCTATAATATGTACTATGTACTTGTTATAACTTCCAAAATGTCAGGATGTAATGTGTCGGTCCCCTGTTTGGTACTATCTGTAAGAGCTGAGTGCTTTGAGAGGATGGGCTGGGTTGGTGGTTTTGTGTTTGTCTAGGTAAGCCGTCCAAGGAGGGAAGCTGTTACTTTCTTTACTTCTTTTTTGTTTTCTGGCCATGATGTGTTTAACTTAACATCTCTTTTCCCATGTTATACTCTCTCCTTCAAAAACTGAATCCTCACTTACTGAAATCTCCTACCACTGTTTTTGTCTTATAAGTTGATTACTCTATATATTTCTTACAATGGTAGAAATTCATACTTTTGAGTATAAATCTCTTTCCTTTCAAAATTGGAGGTAAATTATTCAGTAATTCAAGAAATTTCCAAGTTACAAGCCATTAAATATATGGAGCACTTTGTAAATTAAGGCATGGGAAAATACATCAGCCCTTAATGAGAGCAATCGAATATTCGGAGAAATATGAACATTGTTAAGAAGAAATGAACTGTTAAGAAGAATTGTTAAGCAGAACATGCCCCAATGTTCTTACGATTCACAAGAGAGATATGCAGCACTTAGTGTGTGTAAGATGTGTGGTTGCAGAGACCTGTGTGAGAGCATACATGAATGTGTGCTTGTATGTGGGCATGTGGGTTTTCATAGGAGACAATGCAGTGGGTGGAAACTGATCCAAGTTCTGCATCTTACAAAATTTTGCACACAATGATCCTCAAAAAAATCCAATTATCCCATACCTAAACCAGTAAATGCTCACCTCTTACCCTGTCATGATATGGGATTCCCAGAGTTACTCATCATTTAGTAAACTATATTTGCACCATTTTCAAAGCTTCTGTTTTTAGAAATAGAGGATCACTGAGTACATTCTTTCAATCTTTTACAAAATGAGCAGCAACCTGACCTATAAATATCTCAAGTATCTCAAGATTATATCTGCTTTTTCTGTTCAGTTTTCTAAAGCTTAAAATATAACTTAATAAAAGCTTAATATAAAGAGGAAAATATAAAGTTTTCCTCTTTTCTCCCTTCTAATTCCTCTATGGGCCCTCAAACTAATGCCATATTATTCTGTAATTATTATTATTACATACAAATATATAAACACTGGCATATAAGTCTATTTACTGTTGCTTATATGTATATGATTTTAGGTAGGGCTGATCACTTGGTGTAAGATTACCATTTCAGGGCTCATCGTTCGGGAAAACTACTTTTCTCTCTCTCTCATTTACTAATTACATATAGCTCTTCATGAGAGGTTGACATAGAGTAAGATTTTCTCCATTACTTTTTTAAAGTAAATTGTGTTGTCATCTTTCAGGTCTTGTCTAGGCACCCATATTGACTCTGTGGTGCTAATGTAACCCTGATAGCACAATTCAGCAGAAGGTTTATGAGAGAAATCTTATGTTCTGTAGCCTGAACCCAAGTCTGCCTCGTTGTTTTGTCTCTGTGTCCTATAGGAGAATTACTCTGCTTCTCTCTTCTATACCAACCCAGAAAGTATTAAAAGTGTGAGCCAGAATAATTCTTTATTTGTTAAACTGATTTTTGTTAGATATTTGTTCACCATGATTACAGGCTAATTAAAACAATGAGTAACTTTCATTTGAAAAAGTATATTAATGTGTTTAAATGTGTACACCAGAACAAAAATCCAGAACAGAAGACACCTGACTTTATAGATTCAGAATAAGTATGTCTATAATGACTTAGAACTATTTTCTATTGTCTACATTCTCTTGAAATTTAAGATCCTCTGACTGTCTCCTGAACTAACTTCAATGTCATGTACCATGGTTGACCGTCACCAAGTTGACAGTTTATACTGCTGATGTGACAAAGGAGGTGAAACCCTGCAAAGCTCCCATTACTCTTACAAGTCTGAGATCTGTGGGCCTTTTGCTGTGTAAATTCTGGAGCTGATGAAGGTACAGGTTTGTTAAGTGGCTGTCACTGACCTCTCTAATTCTTGGCTTTTGTGAATGTCATTAACAAAATAATAAAATAGCACATTTATTTGATTATAATTTGTATTAAAGTAGTAATGGAAGTTGCTTTTTGGTTTGTTTTGGTTGGTTGCTTTTTGTTGTTTGTTTTTAGTGTAGCCTAACAAATATAATCTATACATATTGAGACAATTTCTGAGGAAATAGCTTTCATACAATACAATCAATTTTAGGCAGTTTTGCTAATAATAACAAATTTATACTTGTGATCATAAAACAAAAGAAATAATCTATGTTTTGTACCTGATATTGTTTACTTATGCCTCCCTTGCCAGTCATATATATGGACAAGATTCTACACTTTAACTTTGTGTTAAATAAACACTATATACAAATTTATCTGTCTGTATGTCTGAATATTTCATATCTGTTTTTCTACCTCTATGAATGAATAATGGATATAGCCACACCAACTGTTAGAAATATCACAGAGTCACCAAACTAACAGCTATCACATGGCCTTAGAAGACCTGGTGCAGATTCATGAAGGCTCCATTCTTGCCATTTCAGTCTCCGAGAGCTCATGTAAGCCCTGTTTATTTAATGTGGTGGACCATAATCTCCAGATGTCCTTCATTCTCTATGAGTCTTGGTCTTCCCTTCTCTTCTGTGAAGTTCCCTAACCTCCAAGGGTAGGAACACACTGGAGACCTCCATTTACACTCTCTTTTTGCATAATATCTGGTGGTGGTTGGTCTTTGCATTTGCTCTCATCTTATGGCAGAGAAAGGTTCTATGATGATGACAGGACAAGGCATTGATTTAGGAGTATAAATATATAATATTAGGAATCACTTCACTGATTTTTTTTATTGCTTCAGTCATATTTAATTCTACCCTCTGGCTATGGGCTATCCAGTTTCCATATTTTGGTCATTCAGAGATAATAGGTAGGGCTTGGGCTCCCTCACATAACATGGCCTTCAAGTTAAAACAAACATTGGTTGGTCACTCTTAGAACTTTGTACCATCATTGCTTCAGGATACCTTGCTGACAGGACAGATTATATGGCTTTTGTGGCTAGGGTATTTAGGTTTATTTTTCTATAGCCTGCAGAATACCTCCTCTTTCAATAGACATTAGCACCTGTTCTAATATTTCATTTAATTTATTAGTAGAAAATGTTCCAGTTTGTTATCAGAGTAAATTTGTCATTTTTACTTCTTTCATTTTTTCCACATATATATACATATGTATATATATGTACATATATACATATATATACATATATACATATATATGTGTATACATGTACATATATACATATGTATGTGTATATATATACTGTTTTTTATATATCTTTATAGAGGTGTATCTTTCCAGGTCTTTAATCTGTTTTATCTGTCAAGTACTAAAAATATTATGAGAAAGGCATGGACATAGTGTGCTTTTCCTGTTATCTTTGAAACACTTTGATTCAGATTTGGGACATCTTAGAAATTATTATTTTCCTGGAAAGATCATATACATTCTATATATATTCTGATATTAGATAGTTATAATGAATACTATTATTAGATCCTTCTTAGAATAAAACAACTGTATTACAAACTTTGTAGCAGCTAGGCATCTCAGTGCATGGTTAGAGCACTAAAAATGTATCCTTTCTGCTGTCACAGACACTTCCTATGAGTAGCATTGTTGCCAGTTACTAGACTCATTATACTCAGTCAGCATCTATTCTTATCTCGGTTTGTTTTGTCAGTACTTGGGCATAGATTAAATGCTTTATGTAAAATTTCTGGCACTGAATGATACCTTTCTAAAAAAGTACTTTTGTGAGTGTGCTTTTCATCAAATATGGGCTATAAAATCTATTTTACATACAGAAGCTTTTTCAAAGGCTATTATCTATAGGAGTTCAGAGTCTCAGAGAGAGAAAAGCATAGAAAATCTGCAATTTAGCATTGCCCTAGAGGCACTTTACATAACAGTAAGAGCTGAGCTTAACACTGTGCTTAATCACGGAGCAGTTATAATGAATCTAACACTGGCAATGTCCTAGGATTCTAATTTTCTAAGCATTGGTGAAGAGCTGAAGTCAAGTCTCTTCACCTCAACCAATTCCACATTCTCTTTCTCCACCTAAATTATCCTACTCTTTGGCCTAAGTCATAGGTCAGAACTCTTAACAGTGTCAGAATGAATTATACTGCTGCAAAAGGATCAAGGGAATGTCTCCTTAGCAGACCAATTCAGAACAAGACAGCCCAATTAACTGTAAGAAGGCACCAGTGAAAGCACAGGCATGAGCAGAGGTCCTTACTTAACTGAGCAAGCTCTTGGCCTTAATTTTGATTTCTTACTAACTTCTTGAGTTCAATATATCTGCCCAGAAATTCTTATTTGTGTGGAACAAACTATTTTGGGGGATGAACTGGTTTACTTATAGAGAAACTTCATGGAACCACTCTCTATTTTTATATCAATTTCAGACAACAATGATTGTATTCTGCAGAAGTGTTTAAGTATTTATAGAGTGAATTGAATTCTGAGGTGCAACCCATTTTTTTATAGTTACCAGAGTTCATTTTCATATCTTTTCAGCCTTTATCTTGAGGATTTTTATATGATAGTAAAAATGTTACTTGTATTTTCTAGACTAATACAACCCTCATTTCATTCTGGATAAAAAGAGAATTCAGAGAGATATTAGCTAAAATTATCAAAACCAAACTAAAAGGATTTCTTGATTGATAGCCTGCACTTCCTCATTTTATCATACCTATATCTTTTGATTTTCAGAGTAGAGAAATTTATATAGTTGGCTTTCTATAAACTTATAATTTTTTTAAAAAAATATTGATTGCTGAGAATATCCGAGATACAATTCACAGACCACACAAAGTTCATGAACAAGGAAGACCAAAGTGTTGATGCTTTGGTGCTTTTTAGAAGGAAGAACAAAATACTCATGGGAGCAAATATGGAGACAAAGTGTGGAGTAGAAACTGAAGGGAAGGCCATCTAAAGACTGCCCCACCTGGGGATCCATCCCACATACAATCACCAAACCATCACTATTGTAGATGCCAAGAAGTGCATACCGACAGGAACCTGATATAGCTGTCTCCTGAGAGACTCTGCCAGAGATGACAAATACAGAAGGCATGCTTGAAGCCAACCATTGGGCTGAGCATGGGTCCCCAATGGAGTCCCTAATAGAGGGGTTAGAGAAAGGACTGAAAGAGCTGAAAAACAATATGAAAAACAATAATATCAACCAACCAGACCTCCTAGAGCTCCCAAGGACTAAACCACCAACTAAGGAGTACACATGAAGGGACCCAGGGTTCCAGCTGCATATGTAGCACAGGATGGCCTTGTCAGGCATCAATAGGAGTAGAGGCCCTTGGTTCTGTGAAGGCTTGATACCCCAGGAGAGGGTAATTCGAGGGCAGGGTGGCCGGAGTAGGTAGGTGGGTAGAGGAACACCCTCAGAGAAGCAGTGGAGAAGGGATGGGATGAAGGGTTTTGGGGGGGGGGGACTGGAAAAGGGATAACATTTGAAACATAAATAAAGAAAATAGCCAATAAAATATAAAAAAAAATTAATTAAAATTTATTTAAAATCCAGCTGTTACCCCTCTTTCTGATCGTCCTTCACCTAGTTCCTCATCCCATTCCTTCTCCACCCTGCCTCTGAGAGGGTATTCCCGCACCACTTGGACTCCCCCTTCCTTGTGTCCTCAAGTCGCTAGAGGACTAGGTTCATCTCCTCCCACTGAGGCCAGACCAGACAGACCTCTGCTATATGTGTCAGGGTCCTTGGACAAGCTCAGATATGCTTGCTGATTGGTGTGTCAGTGTCTGAGAAATCCCAACGGTCCTGGATAATTGAGACTGTTGGTCTTTCTATTGGGCATTTTAGCTAAAGTCATTTCCATTAAATCCTAAAAGTCTTTCATTTTCCAGGTCTCTGTAACTTTCTAGAAGGTCTCCTCACCTCCCATTTTCTGAGGCTGTACGTTTCCGTTCATTCTGCTGGCCCTCTGGACTTCTCTCCTGCCCCCAAATACCTGATCCTGTTCCCATTTCCCCTCCTCCATCCCCTAAATCCCTTTATCCCTCTGCCTCCTATGATTATTTTCTTCCCCTGTTTGAGTGGGATTGAGGCATCCTCACTAGTCCTTTCTGCTTGTTAAATTCTTAAATTCTGTTTGTGGTAGTACTCCACCTTATATCCATGAGAATGACTAAGATGAAAAAGTCAGAAGACAGCACATGCTTGCAAAGTTGTGAAGAAGGGGGAACTGATAACCTTAATAGCCTTTTGAGATCCATTTTAATAGGAAATACCATTCATAAAATTGCAGCACCCAATTAGAATGGCACATGAGGTTAGAAAATACTACAAAGTCAAAAAAAAAAAAACAAAAAACAAAAAAAAAACAAAAAAAAAAATGATAGAATGTGTGAGATAAGACTGGACTGCCCTTGGCCCAGGATAGCAGTTATGAAAAGTATGCGTACATATAAAGTGATTGCCTTGTCAGTTTTACCCATAGTAGAAACACAATTCGTTTTAAGTATTTTTTGACAAATTGGCCATGGAGTATCTCATCACATGCCATAAATTTTACTTTATTATCTTGTGAACACTGCTTCTTTCACCAATAGCCTCTCTTTTGTATTAGTCTTCACCCAAAGACAGAAAATAAATATCTTGTAATATGAGTTAATTATTCATCTGCTTTTATTCAGTTCACTGTCTTATTTTCATAGGTATCCATAAACAATGCAAGTTTTCTATTAAAAGCTCTTTTTTTTTTTTAAATTGAAGAGTTCTTTAAAAAAAAAATCTGTTTTTTTTTTTTTTTAAATCGGCTGGCTGTAAAGGAGTCATCTTTATTTATTAGATGGATTTAACAGATTGCATTCGCATAGTCTACTTTTCATACTTTTTCTATTCTGAAAGATTCTCATTTGAATTGTATTTTATGTACATTCTAAAGTGTTTTTCTTCACTGCATGAAAAGAATTGGAAATGATCTGACTTCACTGTTGCTGAAAAATTATTTACAAGCACTTGTTCCAATTTATTCTTCTGAGTAGACTGCATAAGCTGCTCAGCTTTCCATGTCCACTATCAAACATTGCCATTATCTTATATTGTTTATATGTTTTTGTAATATATTAAAATAAAATTATATAAATTTCTCCCATTCTATCCTATCTTCTTCAATGTCTACATGTTTTCAAGTTGCTGGACTCCATTTCTTTTTTATATTTTATACATACATATACACTTATGTATGCATAAATACATAAATACATTCTGATTAGGCATGTGTGTGTATGTGTGTTTGTATGTATGTGTGTGACTGTGTGTCTGTGTGTGCATGGTTTAAGGGCTGATTGTTTTTCTGCACTAGACCACCAGGGATTCAATCTCATCCCTGGGAGAATCATGATCTCTCTCTGCTGGCAGGCATTACTTTTTGTTTATAGTTCTTTGAATGCAATTTATATCCATTTCTTATGGCTATGGACTGTTTTTGCGATTGGCTATCAAGCTGTTTAGCGATTTTTATATTTGTCTTAAAAGTTCAAAGATTTTGGACATATACAAAAATGTGTGTTAGTTAGAATATGTATTGTGGAAGTAAATAACAAATATTTTGTCGACCTTTTTATATACTAATGACATTTTATAAATCATATATTACTCATTTATACTCTGGCAAATATAATGTTTTTCCTTCATGAAATTCATTGCTTTAAATAAATTTCCTCTCACAAAATTTTAAACATACTTCTGTTATTCTAAAATTTTAAATGTTTTTCTTAAAGGATTAAATGCATAATATACTTAGAAATTGATCATATAATGAATTATCTTTTAACCATTTCATACATGTGTAATTCTTTTCTTTTTTTTCTTTTCTTTTTTTTTTTTTTTTGGTTACTGTATTTTGCACCTGTTCTCTCTTATGCCCTAGGCTCCTCTTGTTTAAAATTTTCTATGCTATGCTAAATAATTAACATTCACAACTGTCTGCAGCCTGTTCTAAATGTACAGTTATGCTTCATGAAAGATCACTTGTTTGGGACACTTATGGTTTGAAATAAGAAGAGGGTTGGAGTTTGGATAGAACAAATATCCTTCCTGTGTGAAATCACTTTGTTACTGTTTTAGATGTATCCTCAGAGAGGCACATATACTTTCTTTCCCACTGGGTTTTCTGGTTTCTTACAGTTTTTCATCCTGGGCTGGTTAATAACAAATTTGAGAGAAGTTCTGATTGTTGAACAGTGTTTTCCTACATGCAGAAACACTCTTCACCAAGAGCTCAAACCTTTGTTTCTGCTCTTTCCTTTCCCTCCTTTAGCACAATTTATATATTAGTACCAAATTCCTTTCAAGAACTACAGGCACTGTATCATAGTGTTTTGTAGTACTGTTTCCAGTCTGTGAGATGCAACATTCTCTGTAAAGATTTTATTATTGCTAAAGGCAAGAAATACTTTATTTCCTACATCAAAAGTGAGATGCTGTTCATCTTAGGAGTTCAAGAATACTTAAAAGGGGGGAGGATTACCTCAGGAGATAGAAGTTAACGTTTGTGAACTCTGAAGAGTTGGAAACTGTTTCTCTTCCTGCCGACAGTGCATAACTTCCTCCAAAACAATATTCTAACTTTTAATCCCTTCAACTGCACAGCTGTGCATGGACTGTTGGATCTAACAGTGAAAAGCTGACGATCAACAACAGCTGCAAGCAGAGATTCTTGGATGAAGAAACAAGTTTTTGTTCCAGGGGGATTAAAATCCAAGACTTGAGAAAATGCCACAGAAAGTGATAAGTACATTTTAGATAAAACATTTGAAAATTTTAATTTTCATTATTCCTTCTAGGTTTTCTCTGTAAAAGAATATAACAGCTTCAAGGAAGAACAATGTGAAACTAAAAGAAGATATTATATGCTTCCATTTTGAATTGAGAAATTTGTAGTAATATAAAACAAACAGGATAGGATCTAGTTGAATGATTAAATGGATATTGACCATACTAATGTCTATATTTCAAAATTTTATATAACATGTATATCATTGATGTTCTAATTGGTTCAAACAATTCTGTGCTTGAACATTAGTGTTTCTGTCTATTTCCTAATTATTTTCATAACTATTTTGAGGCTGGTTTCTCAATAAAAGTATTATGACTTGATCTAACTTCTTAGTATATTTTCATTGTAAAGTTATCTATTCAATAACTTTTGATTCTAAATTAGTTTTCATTAAAATACAAATAAGTTTATATTTTTGTCATTATTTTATTTGACATTACAATATAATTACATTTCTTCATCCCCTTTCCTTCCTCAAAATTTTTCCACATATTTCTCCCATATCTGCTTCATATTTATACCTTTAATTTGTATTAATTGTTATTGCATACATATACCTCTGTATTAATAACTATATATTCAAAAATATAACTTGCTTAGTCTATATAATATTCCCTGTATGTATTTGTCAGACTGACCATTTGGCACTGGACAATCAATTGGTGTGCTTCTCCTGAGTAAGACCACCTCTCTTACCCCAGCTTTCTTGTGTTGTCAATAGTTCCTTAAGTAGAATTGAGACATAATGGGCTTTAACCACCCATTTTGCCATCTGTATTGGTATCACCTTTATTCAGTTCTTCACCCAGTACCACAGAATATTCTCTTTTCAAAAGATGGAGAGTCTTTAAGAAAAGCACAACCAATCAAAATGCAGAGTTGACAAGCCTAGTGTCTCCACACCTAAGGGTCAAGGAATATTCTAGAAGAAGGTGTGGAAAGATTGTAAGACCAAGAAAGTTGGGGAATTTGCTGTGGCATTTTTTCTTCTAATAAAGTAAAGAGCTCTACCAAAGAGTTTCACCAACATGAAGTCAAAACAAGATCTTATACATTTTAATGTTTATATTATTTTATTAGCTCATTGATCATATTATGTTTGGAACAAATATATATATATAACCATAGCATCAAATGATAGTAGTTACATATTCCCTGTTATAGTGACAACTGAGTTCATTATTGTGTAACAGACATTTGATGAGCACACAAAATACAAGGCATCATGCTCCTTAGAGAGAGTGTTGCTATGCTCTCACATAATTTTGTTTTAATGAAATATACCATTTTTGTTTATGTGATATCTATATGTATATGCACATATCTAAGAATATACATATGTGTATGTATACAAGAGATGTATTTGTATGCATATATATGAACATATCATTATATATATACATACACACACATATATATAATATATGCATACTGTTTGTATGTTAATTGGTACATATATATCTGTAGCTGATGTGCATGGTCATATCTATCAGCATTCCACTTTTTCTATCTTATTTAAATATTTTTTAGAAAGTGTTTTATGATATCTAATAAGATTTATCCTTCTTTTATAAAGAATTTGATCAGACACTCCCATCTACAAACTTTTAAGACTGCCCAGGTTTTCAAATATATGATAATTATACATGTTATGCAATAATTTTTATTTTCTATTAAAGTTCTTAAAGTATGCCATAGTTGTTTGGAGATATGATATCATGTATTTGTTCCAAAAATATTTTCAAAGCTGAAGAAACAGAAACTTAGGAATATTCTATCATATTTTGAACATATTTTTATTCAAATGAAAACTATTTTGAGAAGTAAAATATGCAATTAAAATGATGGTCCTATCTAGTACTCAATAATAGCAATGGAGCTGGAACCCAATGATAGAATCACGTAGATGATGTCTGATGAGTATAGAACAAAAACATACCTCATTTGATAAAATAATAATTTCCTGAACAAAACTATAGAATTTGTAATAATGATAATAATAGTAATAATAATAGTAATAATAATAGTAATAATAATAATAATTTAGCTTTTCTAGATTTCAATTCAATTTAGGCTGATCATTTTTAAATAACACAAGCAATGAAAATATTGGATTTTTAATTTTATGTATTATTACTGTTTTCTAGATTAGAGGCAACTGATTGAAGAGATATTATTTTGCTACAAAATACCTTTCTGGTAATTTCGCATGCCTCATTTCTACCTACATAGTGATAGGATGAGGCAGATTCATAGCTCCTTGTAGAACTGCAGAAATAAGTAAGAATGACATCATTAATACCTGATCTTACATAAGAGCCATAGATCTTATATAAGAACCATTCATCCCTCTCAACCAAGAGAGAACATGGACGATTGGAGCTTTCTGAAGACACAAGATTCTTTTTCTTGGAAAAGCAATAGGTATTTTTCTAGTACATGGACAAAGGCTGTGTAAATGATAATTTTGTGTGTCTTTGGAAATCTCTATGTTTCATATTTATTTGTCAGTACTACTCTCTTATCCACATTGCTAGTCAGTTTGGTCTGTTTATTATACTTAGAAATGTTTCACAACACAGAAACATGAAATTTTCATCCAGAATTGCTGTACTACAGAGAGAAAACTAATAGTATTGTAAAATATTGGTTTTCCATAAGAATTTGCTTGTGTACTGTCACATGTAGTAGACATTTCAAGAGTTCTTTCATGGAGAATATGAAACTCCTCCAATCTATTCACACAAGAAGAGCTTTAAATTTTTCTTTACTTTCAAAAATGCCTGGTATAATTTATGAGTTTCAAATCTCAAGCTATGTAAAAATACTTCCATAGAAATTGCAAACTTTTGAATATTAAACCAGAAACTATAATTTAGAAATAAAAACAAGACATCATTTATAGACATAATACTACCTAGTCCAAAAATGTGTGAATGAATAAAGGTAAAATTCTGAAAATTAAGACTATAGAAAGTCATAACTACAGGCTGAAGCAGTGGGTTTTTATGAGGTATATTCTTTATTCTACGCAACAATTAACTTATTCAGCTCGCATGTTCTATGAGACAACCCCATTTCTACAGCAGAACTCCAATAAAAAACTGAAACTTACTAACAGATAAAAGTAATAAAAAATACATTAAAAGATCCAGGGATTGATTTATTGGAATTTTTAAATCAGAATAATATGAACATTATATCAGTGTATATTTTTCTGTTTGAAGCAAAAATCCCCCCTCCCCCAAAAAAACAAGAGGGAAAAAAAATCCAGAAATGGGAGATGGTGAATATAATGAAAAACCACCTAAAATTAGTTACAGGCTATTGAAAAGAGTATGTGCTTGCAAGTTTACAAACTGGAAAATGAATATAAATTTACTACTTCTAAAACATGGGGTATTATCCGAAAATAATAGTATATGTCATCTAAGCTTATTCAACTATTTTTACCTGAAAATGATCTGATATAATGAAAACTCATAAAAATTTAGTATACAAAAAAATCAAACCATGGGTAAAAATCAGAATCCCATACATGCACATGTACGCACAATCTTTCACCATGTTACAGGCATCTCTATTTTCTATTACTTTAACAATAAGAACAGAATGAATGCAACTCACAACAGTCATAGACAATGTAACAAGAGTTAGATACTACTGACATCTAGATAACATCACTAAAAAAGATTTCTGTTCTGTTAGAACAGGAAGAGATGGGGGTAAAACAGATAATTGCAGGATATAAAGAAAACTGAGTTCATCTTGTGAAACTACTGTGAAAATCAATCTATAACTTCTTCCAGGTATTTCAAGATATGTTGCATGAGAAGATACATGCACACATAACAAAACCTGTAGAATTCTAGTAGGTCTCTGTGTTCATTCCCCTTAACTCTTTACAGTACTATTAGCAAATTGAACTTGTGATACTCTAATAAAAAACAGAGATCATAGAAAATAATAAATTAACAAAATTGAGAATATAACACTATCACTATTTCTGATGACTTTTCTAGTATCAAAACTGAGTTACAAAAAAACAAACATTTTTTAAATGTAAAAATACTAAAATGTTGAAGCCAGAAAAGTTTTCAAATAACTATATCCAATGTCAGCATCTAGCCAAGATGTTATCAGACAAAATTTATCAATTTTCATAACACTAAAAACCATTCATATCTTTCAGAAAACAAGTATATATAGAACATTACAAGTTTCTGGTGGTGAAATTATCAAAGATTAAAGTGTAGTGCTGACAAAGAGATGAAAATAGCAGAGTAAGACTGGGTACCAAATGTTGTTGTAACATGTTACAAACATACTACTAAAAATCAATACTTTAACTACACCATTAATTAGTCTATAAGCAAATCTGGTAAGATTATATATTTAACAAGAACAATAAAACAAAATTTTAAGTTTTAAAACAGAGTATATGAAAAACTAATGTAGGCCAGATCTTTCATAAGTTGCTCAAAGTAGATTTACTTTAGTTAAAAATGTCCTCACTGCACTATATATGATGCACACTACACTTAGTAAGCCATTTCAGGTATTATAAATACATTAAAAATAACACTTATGTGGAGGCATATGCACCTTTGATTATTCATACTTAATTATGCACTTTCAATTTAATTCTCTGAAAAAAATATACTATTTTAAATTAGCTCCATTATACAAGTTCTTGTGATTTGTGATAATCTTATATATTTATGAGCATTTCTCTTTAGACAATATAAGCCACATATGTTGGAAATTTTAAGTAACTGTTTTCTAAATCTATATCAATTAGTAAAAATTAAATGTTACTCACCTAAGTTTTTAAAAACAAATTAGAAAATGGTTTTCCAGAATATATATATATTTTTAATGTGGAATTTTTTAAGATAAATTATAAAGTGAGATAATGCTTCTATTATGCAATCTAAATATGAACCTTGAACCAAGATTAGAAATTAATATATGTGACCTATGAGTAATATTAATACAATTGATATTAATTATGTATGAAATATAGAAAGATATTAAATGATATTGAGTCTGAAAACTTAAATGCTCAAATATTAGAAATAAATATCTAATTTCATCCAACTGTTATTTTATATTATTGATTAACATTGAATGAACATATATGAAATGATTAGTAAAAGAGAATAATAGAATAGAATTTTGAAATAACTTGACACAGCGGTGTATGTTATGTGTGAAATCTGAAGTAGAAATTTTCCTTGAGTTCAGTAGTTTATAATTTGCATTGGCAACATACATAGTTAGAATCCATACCAAACTTTAAAATCAATACATAAATTCATAAAAAATAAAAAAATCTTAACAATCTAAATACCATGTCATATTATAGGATTTCCTCATATCTTAGAGTAAAAATTGAGCACACATTTTTAAAACATACAAATATATTTTTAGAAATTTATAATCTTAATATATAAATATAATCAATTAATTTTAATAATGTTAAAAACAATAGAGGTAAATACTTAACCCAAGCATCATGAAAACACCTTAAAAATCTTCCTTTTTTTCTGAGATAGCAGTGTCAATGCATTTAGAACAATAGAATTTTAGTCTCTTTGTAAATACCAGTAAAATTAATTGACATGTCATTTTGCTGCCATATTACCTAACGTAGAAACAGCTTTTCAACTTCTCAGAGCTGACTTAAGACAGTGATTTGGATAAATGAACATTTTAAAGGAAAAAAAAATTCCTCATTTCAAAAGAAGCATTGAAAATCTCTTAGATACTGATTATATTGAAAGCAAAGTGTCTGGTGAGGCTTGTCTATAATTAGGAAACATTGAATAAACTCTTCCCTTTGCAGAAACAGATCAGAACAAGCATTTCATAGTAAATCACAATTGTGCTATCAAGTTTTATGATAAGCTCCTCTGTATTGCTCAGTAAATCATGAAGTGTGACAATAGGGACACTCAATAAGCTTCTCAGAACTGCATAAAAAGTCAGGAAACTCCACAATAAGTTACACTATAAGCCTGCTGCCTTACCCTAATCATAGGCTTTTACAAAGAAGTCTTAAGAACCACATCTCTCTTCATTGAAAGACCTACTGTTGTAATGGAGTACATCTCAGTTAAAGATATAACTTGATAAAAAACAAAACTATCATCACATTAAGAACTACCACAGTTTTGGAGAAACCTAGTCATTCTCTATATGAAACAAAATCATTGAAGACCAGCAAGTGGTTAAATATCAAACAATGTCTCCAGCCATTCTGTGTTTCTTTGTTTGTAGATAATGAGAATATTTGAACAATATCTTTTGTAGAGATATTTGTATTATTATCTTTGAAACAGCCAAGAAAACTAAATCAATGCCCTAAAAATGTAAGTATGTGTAATATCATCATACATATGGAGTAGGTTATATTAGACACACACACTGTATAATGCAACAGAATTGATAAGAAAAAAAGAGAGCATGTATTTGAAAAAAAAAAAGGTAGATGAAGGGTTTGAAGGTAAAAAATTGAAGGAAAAAAGAAGTTCATGAATTTAGTCCCCACTTCAATGATAGAAAATGGTGATGTGGAGTTTAAATTCTTGAGTTCTTTATACACTTTGGCTATTAGTTCTCTATCAAATACAGGGTTAGTGATCTTTACCCAACTTCTAGGTTGGCGTTTTTTCCTATTGACAGTATACTTCACAAAACTAAAAAATCTGACCAGATGCATTAAATATGGTTCATTTTTATAATGGAGTTCTTACTATTTAACCATTAGAAACAAGGAAATCATGAATTTTGCAGGCAAATAGATGGAACTAGAAAATATCATTCTGGTAACCCAGAACCAAAGTATATACCATGACATGCATGGCATGTACTCACTGATAAGTGGATATTAGCCAAAAGTACAGAATACTAATGATTTTTCCCACAAATCCTAAAAGGTTAAATAAGAAGACCAAAATGAGGATGCTTATGAACTCAAGAAGCTAACCTCCCCAAAACCAAATAACCTAATTAAATAATGGTATAGAGATAAACAGAGAATTCATAACTGAGGAATCTTGAATGGCCAAGAAGCACTTTAAGAAATGTTCAAGATCCTTAGCCATCAGGGAAATGCAAATCAACATGACTCTGAGATTCCACATTACAGGGATCAGAATGTAGAGTGAAAAATTATAAAGGCCATTTTATGAAATATGTGTAGATTTCTTTGCCCTTAGACTTGGGCAGAAAAAATGCAAGTTCCAGAAAGCGGAACTGAATGTAAAATTTTCAATACCCCAGGACACATTCTGGGTGAAGGACATTGCCCCTGAATCAGAGGACACTTGCTGGATTACATTCCTCAAGCCTCAGGCAGCAGGCCCACCTGTGAGTGGGTGTGGGGGGAGGGGGGGCCTAAAGCAGGAAGACACATTCCTGACCATAAAAAAATACAAGCCATCTAGGTGGGGCTGTGACTGGAGGAAGTGAGAAATATTTTGTAATGATGGTATAGAGGACAGTGACTTAGTAAGACTACATTTTTGAGAAAAATGATTGTACTGAGTAATTTCCATGTCTATTAACTTTTCAGGGTGGGTTTCTCTGGAATGTTTCACTATTCTTATGTTATGTATCCTTGGCAACCCCTCACCCCCTCCCCACTCCCCTGGTTTGTGGTTTTTCCTCTTTAAAAGACCCCTTAACCCGTCACTATAGGCCAAACCTTGCTCTTCAGAGAGAGAGCTTGTGGTTTGACCTATGGCCAATTTCCCTAATAAAGCCTCTGCTGATTGCATCCAGGTATGGTTTCTTGTGATCTTTGGGTGGCTGTGATCTCCTGAGACTTGAGGAAGAGTCTCCCGAGTATGGGGGTCTTCAAGAGCAGGTAAGATCAAAACCTCAGGAGACAGCACTGTTGGGGGCCGACTTTTAGTAGAAAGCGGCTATCAGCTTTGCATCCATCTTGAGCCATATACCCTGACATGAGACTTGGATTACAATAGCCTACAACAGCTGAACACACTCTGATAATCTTGGTTTAGATACCTTGGGTGTGTGAGATTAAAGGTGTGTGAGATTAAAGGTGTGTAACTTAAGAGAGTGACTTAGAAGTGTAGAGATCAGATTTAGAGACAAGACCTAAGGGCATGATTATAGGTGTGACTTAGAGGCATGGCTTAGAAGTGAGACATATAAAAGGCAGAGACAGAACAGAACAGAGAATCAGACACAGCAGAGAGAAGACAGAGAAACAGGCACTTGGAAGAGAACTTGGAAGAAGTAACTTGGACCTTGGAGGCACTAGGGACTAGGAACTAGGGACTAGGAACTTAGGACTTAAGACACTTTTAGGAGACACGTAGAGGAAGAGAGACTGAAGAATAAATGGGATTGAAACACACTCTGTCTGGTCTCCATTCTTCCAGTCTGCCCTCACCCTCTCTCTTGCTGAACCCCGACCCGCGGACCGTAGCGGCAGCTTGGACCAGGATATAGTGGTCACCAAATACGGCCCAGGCCTCAACATTTTGCTCAGGCCACGACACAGCACATGCTGGAGAAGATGTAGAATAAGAGGGACACTCTCCATTGCTGGTAAGAGTTTAAACTGTCACATCCACTTTATATATTAGTCTGGTAGCTCCTCAGAAAATTGGAAATAGATCTACCTGAAGATCTAGCTATACTAGTCTTGGGCATAAACCACAGTGATACATGCTACACAATGTTCACAGTGGACTTATTTCTAACAGGTAGAAGCTGAAAACAATGCAGATATTGAAAGAATGGATACAGAAAATATGGTTCATTTACAGAATGGAATACTACTCAGCTAATAAGAACAAAGACATCATGAGTTTTTTCAGACAAATGGATAGAACTAGAAAATATTCTGAGTGAGGTAACCCAGACCCCCAAAAATACACATGATATGTACTCGTTAAAAAGTGACTATTAGCTAAAAAGTACAGAATACCTACTGTGCCCTCCCCTCAGCCTTGAGCAGACCTGAACCAGTCATTTACCACAGTAGACCAAAACAATAGGACCCACAACCTGCCTTAGCAGCCTGCAGTCTGCTTCAGGAGCCAAGAAGAATAGACCGCCTGCTGAGCTTGCATTTAGATACCTCCCAGGGCTGAAGTGATGGGGGTGGATTTCCACTTTATATTTGAAAGGAGAATATTAAACTTTGGGCTTTGATCAGAATACTTTGTCTTGGTCCTATGTTTTCTCTCACCCTCCATCCCCTTTTCATTCCAGCCTTCCTTTCAGGTGAACCCGGTTGACTGTAGCTGCTGGCCAGCTGCAGAATGGTGCCTGAAATGAGGGACCTGAAAACTGAAGACTAGCTGACAAACACTGTCTTGGGGTAGAGCTCTACGGAAAGTGGAAGAAGAAGAGTATCCTGTGCACTTGGTAAGCAGCAAACAAGATTGATACTAGTGCTAGTTATGGTTATTTTTTGAAGGCTGTGTTTGCAGGAAGTGTGTTTAAGAGGATGTGGTCTATGTTGAACAAGTGTTGACCCAATGGGAACTCACCTAGGGGGTGGCAGTTAATTTTGGGATAGGAGAATACTAATAGCATTTGCCCTCAGCCTAAGAGCTGCCTCGGGCAAAGGAACAGGGTTAGAAAGAATTAGAAAACTGAAAAAAGCAGGGAACTGAGTAGTAAATATCAGTAGCTGCCGCTACATCTCCTAAAGAAAGAGATGAAGAATTAGATCTTGAATATGAGAGAGAGAAAGAGCTTCAGAGAAGCAGTTGACCTCTCTGGGCTGTGTTAGCAGAAAAGAAGGAAAAGGCTGTTACAAAACTCTCCTAGAAACAGGAGAAAATTCAACAGATGTCTTGCTATTTTCTCTGGCTTTTATAGGAGAAATCCATAATTCTGTTTTCTTTGTTTACTGTTTGTCCTTGGCACTCCAAGATCCATGTTTGTCAATTGTCTGATTTTTGTTTCTTTGTCTGAATGGTGTTCTGTTCATGTTCAAAAGACAAAAACAGTTAAAGCTGCTATGCATCCACCCCTTTGTTGCAGCCCAAGCTACCCCACACTCTATGAGTGTTGGAACCCATACTGCCAAAAGCCTTGGGGGCTAAATTGTTAGCGCCCACACTGCCCCAAGCTGCTCCGGTACACGGGTCAGGGTCCAGCAAGAGAGAGAGAGTAAGGATGGATATGAAGAATGGAGACCAGACAGAGTGTGATTCAATCTTGTTTATTCTTCAGTCTCTTTTCTTCTCTCCAAGTTTCTTGCTCCTAGTATCAAGTCTTTAGTCTCGAGTTCCTAGTCCCTGTTACAGCTGTAATAAGTCTCAAGTCCTTATCCTAATTCTAAGTTGCTAGTCTCTTTCCTAGTTCCAACTTTCTTTCCAAGTTCTAGTCTCAAGTACTCTCTTCTGTCTGCCTCTCGCCTTTTATATGTCTCACTTCTAACTCTTGCCTTTAAGTCACGCCTTTAAGTCTTGGCTCTAAATCACATCTTTAAGTCTCACACACCCAAGGGAAAATCCTGGGTATCTAAACAAGATGTTATCAGAGTGCGCTCAGCTGTTGTTTGATATTGTAAACAAGTCTCTTGTCAGGGTATATGGCTCAAGATGGCTGCAAGGATGATAGCCACCTTCTGTCAGCTCCCCACACGCCTTGATCTAGTTTAACTTGGTTTAAAGGCAGTCTTTATTAGTTCTTTTAAGAAATCCGACCACAGCTCAGAACAGACCACTCCAGACTACGAGGTTCCAAGGGGGAGGAGGTTTATTCAGGGATAGGCAAAGGTGGGGAGAGGAAGGTGGAAGAGATAAGAGAAAGAGAAGTAGAGGCAGGCCATGACTACGTGGAGAGAGAGGAAGGTGGGGGAGGGGACAGAGAGGCAAGAGGGTAAGAGAGAGAGAGTAAGAGAGTAAAGAGTAAAAGAGTAAAAGAGTAAGAGTAAGAGTAAGAGTAAGAGTAAAGAGTAAGAGTAAGAGAGTGAGGAGGGGGCAAGCAGCCTCTTTTATAGTGGATCAGGCCTACCTGGCGGTTGCCAGGTAAATGTGGGGAGGAGCATACCTGGCTGTTGCCAGGTAACTGGGGAGGTGGAGCTTAGACAGAATACTAACAGTCTTAATGTGTACAGATATGTTACCTTACACCTGTAGCTAAGAGTCCAGCTGAGCTTGAAAAGCCTTTTCAAAAATTGATTGTTGGTATAAGCTGCTTTTAAAGGGACCAGCAGTTTTTTTGGATTCTGTAAGGAAGCTAAGAGTTGTTTGTCCTAGAAAAATCTCTGTGACAAGGTGATTGTATCTTGAAATTACAGCTAAAAAAGCAAGAAAATTAAGAAAATTTTGTTTGGTCTAAATATATAAGATGTGTTGTCACTTCATTTTTGTTTCTGATTGGTTTTAAAGGTATAAATATGTTCTACATGTCTTGGTTATAGATTATTGACCTATAAGTTATTGGGTATGATTAAAAATTTACAACATTGGTAACAAAAGTTGGGTTAAGATTGGTAACTCAGGGTTGGAGTTATTCTGAAACCAGATGTATAAAGATAACATTTAAAAACAATGTCTCTTTAGTGAGATATTAAAAGCTGCACTATTGTGCATTCATATATAAGAAATGGCAACAAAATTTGTAGCAGAAAGGTAATCTACTTGGTGTTGATTTTAGAGAAAATAAGTTGTTTACATTGTTAAAAATTGGTTTTGTTTCCCAGAATTGTGTTTATACTCTAATGTTGCAAAAGAAATGTAAAAATATAGTTGAACTGCCATTTTTCCATTGGCTGCAGTTGGCAGTTTAATCGTGAGTTTGGGATTTTTTGACTTGCCCATGTTTATAGGGAAAAAAATACAACAGGTAGAGTTAAATTAAAGTTCAAAAACCAAAAACTGCAACACAGTATAGCACTACAAAAGAATAATCTTTTGGGCAGGCCTCAGGAAACAGGCCAAGAATTAAGAACATTTACATTCGAATTAAGACAATGCAGTCTGAGCTCAGCAGAAGCTTAGGTGACAAACATTCCTTTTGTCTTGGTCATCAGGACCACAACTTCTCTAAAGGTGTTTTCCAGAATTTGTTTTTTGCCTTGCTTGTTTCTTCTGGGGAAGGGGTAAATCTAAGACCCAAATACATTCACAACAGTCTATGGGCCAAGACTTATAATGATTATGCTGGAGAAATTAACATAATGGCTGCTTCCCCCATGGCATTGTAACTGTACCTGCTGGCAAAATAATTGTTCAACTTGTTTTTGTTACTTTGCATCTGCTTCCTTCCAAATTTGTTAAGAATGAGAAAGAACAAGATGGCTTTGGTTCCTCTAATGTATATTGGGTTCAATTTATTGCAAGCAAGAGACCCAATTTTAAATTAATAATTGAAGGAAAAGGTTTTAAAGGATTAATAAATACTGTGACTTATGTAACAATTATTAGAAGACAAGATTGCCTTCAGCTGGGCCTTTATCTTATACTCTCACTCAGCTAAAAAGATTGGTTATTGAATTAATCCAAAACAAAGTTCAAATTTAAGATTTATAAAACTAATGAGGCATTAAGATTATTTTTATACCATTTCTTTACATTTCTGGTAAAAGTGAGAGGTTTTGCATTCAGTAAATTTGCTCGTAATTTTTGAGAAGCCATGGAATGATGTCATTGGAAAGGTTTGCCTCAGAGAATGGTTAATTTATATATGTGTGTGTGTGTGTGTGTGTGTGTGTGTGTGTGTGTGTATAAGAATTGTGCTTTAATATAAGAAATTAAGAGTTTGAATATTTTAGTATATACTATTCATTGTATGATATTTTATTAGCTGATATCTCTGAGGGAGTTTTTCTTCAAGCCTTTGCTCTAATATAAAAAGCTTTAAAGTTTTGGAGTACTTGTTGCTCCAGAAAAAAATTCAAAGGCAATATGTTTTCAATATTTGAGACCTCAGTTATATCCTAAGCAGATTGTTGCACAGAAAATTCCAATAAAATTCCAATAAAATAAGAGTTAAATTCCCAGCAACCACATGGTGGCTCACAACCATTTATGGTGGGATCTAGTGCCCTCTTCTGGCTTGCAGATGTACATGCAAAAAGAAAATGGTTTGCTTTTAATTTGATTTGCATTTAATGATTTTCAAGCTTTGTTAAGAGGCCTTCGGGTCTGGGCCTGAGCACTGAGCAAATCTCGGGCTGCACCTCTGCCCCCAATCTCACAGAACCCAGAGGAAGCAGGAATCCCAGGTGCTCTAATTCTGTCATTATCTTAGGTAAGGAGACAGCAATGCCTGCTCCAAACAGGGAGTACCTGGGACCCACTATGACCCAGGAAGGTACTCCTGGCCCAGAGCACTGAGCAGATTTTGGGCCACAGCTCTTACCCCACACACCCACCCCACAGAGTTCTGATAAAACCAAGATAATAGGAAAGTCAGACTCCAGTCAGAGACAGGGCAGGTAGCACTAAAGAGATCCAGATGGCAAAAGGCAAGCACAAGAACATAAGCATCAGCAACCCACAGTATTTGGCATCAGTAGAACCTAGTTCTCCCACACAAAAAAGTCCTGAATTCCTCATAGTACCAGGAAAGCAAGATTTAAATTTAAAATCACTTCTAATGATGATGATAGAGTACTTTAAGAAAAAATAACACTCTCAAAGAATTTGAGGAGAACACAGGTAGACAGGTAAAAGCCCTTAAAAAGGAAACACAAAAATCCCTTAAAGAATTATAGGAGAACACAACCAAACAGGTGAAAAAAAATTGAAAAAAACCATCCAGGACATAAAAATGGAAGTAGAAACAATAAAGAAATCACAAAAGGAGACTACCCTGGAGATAGAAAACCTAGGAAAAAAATCAGGAGTCACAGACACAAGCATCACCAACAGAATACAAGAGGTAGAAGAAAGAATCTCAGGTGCAGAAGATACCATAAAAAATATTCACACAACTGTCAACAAAAATGCAAAATGTTCTTAACACAAAATGTCCAGGAAATCCAGGACACAATGAGGAGACCAAACCTAAGGATAATAGGTATAGATGAGAGTAAAGATTCCCAACTTAAAGGGCCAGTAAATATCTTCAACAAAATTATAGAGGAAAAACTTCCCTAACCTACAGAAAGAGATATCCATGTAAATACAAGAAGCCCACAGAACCCCAAGTAGACTAGACCAAAAAAGAAATACCTCCTGTCACATAATAATCAAAGCATCAAATATACAAAACAGAGAGAAGATACTAAAAGCAGTAAGGGAAAAAGGCAAAGTAACATATAAAGGCAGACCTATAAGAATTACACCAGATTTCTCACCAGAGACTATAAAAGCCAGAAGATCCTGGACTGATATCATACAGGCCCTAAGAGAACACAAATGCCAGCCCAGGCTACTATACTCAGAAAAACTCTCAATTACCATAGATGGAGAAACCAAGATATTCCATGACAAAACCAAATTTACACATTATCTTTCTACAAACCCAGCATTACAAAAGATAATATCAGGAAAGCTTCAATACAAGAAGGGAAATTATACCCTAGAAAAAGCAAGAAATTAATCCTCTTCCAACAAATCCAAAAGAAGATAAAGAAGATAGCCACACAAAGATAATTTCACCTCTAATAACAAAAATAACAAGAAGAAACAATCACTGTTCCTTAACATCTACTAACATCAATTGACTCAATCCTCCAATTAAAAGACATGGGCTAATGGACTGGATACATAAACAGGGCCCAGAATTTTGCTGCATACAGGAAACCCACCTCAGTGGCAAAGACAGACTCTACCTTAGAGTAAAAGCCTGGAAAACAATTTTTCAAGCAAATGGCTCTAAGAAACAAGCTGGAGTAGCCATTCTAAAATCTCTAGCCAGAGAACACAAAGGAAGAGATTCATGGCTCCACCTGTATAGGCAGTTGAGGGTGGCTTTGCCAGGCATCAGTGGAAGTGGACAGCCTGAAAGTTTGGATTCCCTAGTGTTGGGGAATTTCAAGAGCAGGGAAGTGGGAATGAGAGGATGGTGGGAGCACACCCTTATAGTAATTGGAGGAGTGGGGATGTGGTAAGGGGTTAGGAATCAGTGGAAGTAGAGGGCCTTGGTACCTGAAAGTTTGGATTCCCTAGTGTTGCGGAATTTAAGAGCAGGGAGGTGAAAATGGGAGGATGGTGGTAGTACATCCTCATAGAAACTCCCAGAATTATATGGATTAGACATGACAGAGGCAGGACGCCAGAAGACTAGATTCCAGAATTCAAACAAAAAATTATCTTGATACTAAAGTTTGTTTTGAGAATTGTATATTGCAGAATACACAGCCTTGGTGTATCTACTCATCAAGTAAGCTGAGCAGACCTGCTCGAATCTCTGATGTCCTGGAATTGCAGTGGGATGCAGTGAAGATACAGACATCAGAGGCTTATCAATTTACTCTTCTCCCTGCCCCTCTTTTAATGTCTCAATGCCCATAATCAGTTTGAAGAAGTTAATGAAGAGTCAGCACCCCTATTTCTTGGTCTTGGGGACAGAGGTGGTTAATATTGGGCTGTCTTTCTAGGGAAAAGTAGTAGTTTTGTTGGAACAGGGAGGATTAGCTAGGATTTATTGCATAGCCATAATCTATTGGTAAAAATATGTATAACTGTTATTAAAATGAAGTTATAATTTCTTAAATGGTACAAAATTTACTTTGATTTCAAATTTAAGGTTTTTATTGGTATGAGCTTCTTATTGATATAAAAGTGAGATTAATATTGTTACTGTCATAGGCATTGAGCCTGTATAACACATTTAGGAATACAAGGCTTAGACCCAGTCCTTCCTTAACTTTTTAAACTGATTTGAGATGGTTAGCCTGTGAGTTAAGGGCCTATAGCAAACTCATGGCTCTAAGTTTACTATTAGGGTGTATTCTACATTTTATTTAGCTGAGAGGAGTTAACAAACAATAGTCCAGATTGCCTTACATGGATAGATGGTTTTCAAAACGTCAAAAATCCACAGAATTGACGTTACAAACATTTCTGTATTAATGACCATTTTAATTAGAGACCTGTCTGCTCCTGACAGCTTCCTGTCTTAGATTCTAAGAAGAAATTAAGCATATTTGGAGTTACTCCAGTTGTGGTGAGACAGCCACTAGGCAAGAATTGCCTCTTTTCATCTACAGACAAATTACTGTCCAGAAAAGTACACTCTTGCTGAGTAGTCGACTGATTATATCTGCGAAGACAGAGTAATCAGCCCTTAATAATTCTGCATCACTAGGTCTGTCAGATGATCCTGGGCCAGAAGGCTTAAGATTGAGTGCTCCAACGTTTTGTAGTATAGGGACTGTCCAGGTGCTCAGTGATCTCTACATTTTGGCTATGTTTTAGAAGCTATGCTTTGTGCTTCCCATAATTTCAGTTAACTCAGTAATTCTGGGTTTCTAATGGGTTGAAGACTTATAGTCTCATAGCCAATCCCGGCCATTTCCTTTCAGAGAAAAGGTTTGAGATTATGGTTTTCAGCTGACATTCATTTTAAAGCCAAAAAAAAAAAAAAAAAAAAAAAGTCAGGTTCAGAATTGAGTCTTTTAGTTAGGAGGGATGGCAGAGGTTCTGTTTAGTCAAAAAAATAATGGACTGGGTATTAGGTCTATCTTGTATCTTACTGGCACAAATTGGTATAGTTATGCTCTAATTATATTCTAAGAGAAAAGTTTTATTTTAACAGGAAGGGTGATATGTAGGAGGTGCTAAGGTGGGAGGAGTATGAAGAGGAGAAGAAAGAGAGGAGGAGCTACCTGATATGAGGGGGGGACATGGAGGTAGATGTTTGCATGTCCCCGCCAATCAAAGATAGTTGATATATCTAGGTTGGGCATTGGATTACACTTCTGATTGATATTGAGAATTATCAAAACTTATAAACCTTTGATTAACATTAAAAATAGTATAAAAGCAAAAAGGAGAAGTGGGGATGTGATAGGTGTTTTCTAGGGAGAGGAAACGGGGAAAGGGGATGGCATCTGAAATTTAAATAAAATATCTAATAAAGATTTTCAAAAAAAAAAAAAAAAAGAGCTGTTAAGAGATATTAATTGGCTAAAACCTCATCTTAAGCTTACCATAAGAGAATCTGAGCATCTGTTTGATATTGTCAAGGGAGATACAAGTCCTAATTCCCCCTCGACAATTAACTGGCAAAGGAAAAAATAGCTTTGCTAAAGTAGAGTAAGCTGTTAGTTATCAACAGATAAATTATATAGACTATAAAAAATTGTTGGCTGTTTTCATTATTGTTACTCATGTGCACACAGCAGCCCTAAAAACATTAATGTAGATTCATCTTTCTTCATCTGAAGGAAAGTTTGAACTTCCTATTATAAAACTATTGCTGTGTTACTAAAAGTTTATAAGATAGAATCCTAAAATCATTTTGGATAAAATATTTATTCCTTACTCTAAATAGCAATTAAATTGGTTATTAAAAATAATGATATTTGGCCTATTATATGGTAAACATTTTAGGCAAATTTAATAATCATTATCCAAAAGACAAGTTGTTACAGTTTTCCTATGCATGCTTTTATATTTTCTATAAATTTACTAAATATGCAGCCCATAGAAAAAAATGTTTACTTTATTTACAGATGCCTCATCTGTTGACAAGTCAGTATATGTAATTAGATCACATATTCATTTTCTTGAGTTTCCCCTGCATCAACACAAATAATTAAATTACGTGTTGTAGCCAGGTTTTAAAATCCTGACAAATCAAGCTTTCAATTTGTATATTCATAGCCAGTATATGGCTCATGATTTATAATTGCTTAAAATTGTTCCTTTTTTAGATATTGCTAATTCTCAAATTGTATTTATAAAAATACAGCTTAATTTAAGAATCATGTACTGTTTCTTAACTTTATAAGACATTTAAGAGCTCATATTTTATTGCCTAGACCCCAGGGCAATGCCAGAGCAGATTTGTATACTAGGCAGATTATGGGTCTTACAGAAACAATTGGCCATAAAATCTTATTCTTACCGCATCAAAAGAGTAATAACTTGTGACAATAATTTGACATTTCTAGAAAGTGTCCAAGTTAAATTGCAAACATTTGTTCTCAGTATCCTCATTTTTTTCATAATGATGTTAAGCCTTGAGGACTTATACATGATCAATTTTGGCAAATAGATGTTACTCATTTTTTATTTTATAAATTATGTACATGTGACTTGACACCTTTTAGGCTTTCTAGTTGCACCTACTTTAACAAGAGAAGCAACTAAAAATATACTTAGTTATTGCCTTTATTATTTTCCTGTGCTTGGTGTTTCATACCAGACTAACTTAGATAATGAAACTGGCTATTGCAGTTATTTGACTACAGTCAAATATTTGAGATGTTTTGTTGATAATTTAATATTACTGAGATTCCTTATTATCCTCAAGGACAAGAAATTGTGAAAGAAAGATTATAAATCTTTAAAATAATATCTTCATAAGTCTCTGAGTGTGGGAATAGCAGCTACTGGTGCTTCTTCCCTGGTTTTACAAGAAACTCTGAAAGACTGGCTTTTTAAACTAGAAAGGGGGAATTATACCCACCAAGGTCACCAAAAGCACATCTGTTTTTCTTTTTTGTCTTATTTGTTTTAAATTTTCTTCAAACTGTTGCTAAATGTCAATCTGCAGCAGATCACCACTGGCATCCAATCACTTCCAGCTCATTTGCTAGGGTAATTAGGAGAAACCCCTTAACTAATACTTGGTATGGTCCACCCCCTGTTTTAATTTGGGATTATGGGTCAGTCTGCATTTTTTCAGAAAAAGAAAATGGAGCCCAATGGCTGCTGGGAAAGATTGGTTCATCAAGTGGACACAGATCTTGAACCTAATAATTATGATTCTAATGATGAAGATGGCTCAAAATCTTTATCAGCCAGCTGTTTTAACATGGCATATAATCTCCACTCTTACTGGAGAGTGTTTTTGTTATCATTACTTAAAGCCACCCACCATATACCTGGTGGCTAGACTTGTGTCTGATCCCAGCTAATTAGCAGTTGGATTAGATACTAGAACATTTCTGATTTCAACCTTATTTTCTACATTGCTAGGATAATCATGTTGCTTTTAACCTTTGAACCTTGCATTTTAAGTAGATTGATTGCCCTCACATAGGATTGCTCTCAGCAAGCTCAGCTATTCATCATGGCAGCTACATATCTCTGTGAAGAATTGCATCTAGTACATGCCTACAGGTCCTTTGGTCTGAATGTGGTTTTGGTCTATATGGGAAAGACTGTGCCAATGATGACCACTTATTCAAAGAAGGGTAAGAGTGTTCTTTAGCTCCTATAAACCTAACGCAGAGGCATACATTGTAAGATTTCAGGTCTTGGTTCAAACTTAAAATTAAAATCCCACTGCCCCAAGACACATTCCAGAAGGATCACATTCCTTAGTTAGAGGACACCTGCTGGAGTAACAGTCAGAGGAGGAAGGGAGAGGCTGATTAACATTCCTCAGACCTTAAGGAAAGGAAACCCACCTGTGGGTGGGGAAGGCCCAGAGCAAGGAGGCAGATTCCAGGATGGGAGGTAGTCAGAAAGCCAGACCCTTAATGTAATAAACTTGGGCAAATGGAAGAAAGTAATGTGCGAATCTGAAATCTGATTCAGCCTTTGTGATTGCCCTCCTGTACTCTGTATAAGAACTAATCCCAGCCTTTTTTCGGGGTTCTCTTGCCTACAACGCAAGGAAGCCCTGGTGCACCAGTATCATTAAATCTCATGTTGTTACAGCGAATCCCATTCGTGTGAGTTTCTGGAGGAGTGTGTCCCCTGGTTTTGTATTTTACAGTCCAACAACATCAATATGCTATGTATGATTTCCTCAAAAAATGGGTAATATAAAAGTAATATAGACACCGACCTAAGCCAGGCAAGGTCACCCTGCTACTGGAGATCCTAGATGGGATGAAATTTTGTGCCCCGTCCAGATATTGGCACTGACATTGTAAAAACTTAAGGGAGGAACTGTGCCCTCCTCCAAGCCTTGAGGCAGGCCTGAATGAGTCATTTACCACAGTAGACTAAAACAATAGGACCCAGGAGGCACTACCTGCCTTGGTGGCCTGCAGTCTGCTACAGGAGCTAAGAAGAATAGAGTGCCTGCTGAGTTTGCATTTAGATACCTCTGGGCTGAGATCCCTTCACCCACACAAGCTGAAGCAGAAAGGAGTTCTGGTGGTGGGAATGGGGTTTCCCCTTTATATTTGAAAGCAGAATATTAAACTTTGGGCTTTGATCAGAATACTTTGTCTTGGCCCCATATTTTCTCTCGCCCTCCTTTCCCTTTTCATTCCCAGCCTTCCTTTCAGGTGAACCCAGTTGACTGTACCTGCTGGCTAGCTACAACCTAGTATACAACCCAGAGAATTTAACAAGTTTAACAATCAGAAGGGACAATTGAGGATGTTTCAATCCTACTCTGTAAGTGGAAGAAAGTAGTTACTGGAGGCAGAGGAAGGGGGATTTTGGTTGGAGACTGGAGCGGGAGGGGAGAAAGGAAACAGGATCAGGTATGGGGGGTGTAGGGGACCTTAGAGAAGCCCAGAGAGACAGCAGAAAGAATGAAATTGTGTAGCCTCAGAAGGTGATCTGGTGGGTAGACCCTTTAGAAAGTACCAAAGACCTGGGAGGTAAAACACTTTCAAGACTCAGTGGGAGTGACCTAGATTAAATGCCTAAGAGTGGGGAGAGGAAACTCTTAGTCACTGAGCTACGAACTAGGCATCATACAGGAGCTTGTGTGCTCACACCCCTGCCCCTCTCTCCAACATATATAGCAGAGGACTCCCTTGTCTTGCCTCAGTGGGAAATAAGCCTAATCCTCAGAAGACTTGGGCCCCAGTGAGAAGAGAGGTCTGGTGGTGATGGAGCATCCTCTCTGAGACTGGGGGACGAGGAATGGTATGAGGAACTGTGGGAAGGGGGACCCAAAGTGGGAGAAATGGCTGGATTGTAAATAAATAAAAATTTTAAATATCTCACTTGGAGGAGGAAAAGAATTATGAGATACAGAGGGAGGGAGGCACCTGGGTGGGAGAGAGGAAGGGGAACGGAAAAAGCAGGCAGAATTAGGTATGGGGCAGGGAAACAAGAGAGAGGCCCAGAGTGACAGAAGAATGAAAGAAAATGTGCAGTTGCTGGGGGTTTGGGGTGGGGAGAACCCCAGAAAGTTCCAGAGACCTGGGATAAGAAAAGCTCCCAGGAGTGAATAGCCTTAGCTGTAATGCCCAACTGTGGGGAGAATGAACCTGAAGAGACTATCTCCAGTAGTTAAACAAGATCCCAAGTGCAAGAATGGGGACACCAACCCACCTACAAAACTTTCAACCCCAAATTCCTCCTTTATAAAAGAAACACAGTGACAAAAATGGAAGAGAGACCATCAGAATGACCAATCAGTGACCAGCCTACCTTGGGATCTATCCAATAGGCAGGCACCAGTCCCTGGCACTATTACTGATGCTATGTTGTGCTTGCGGGCAGGATCCTAGAAAGACAGACCTTTGAGAGGCTCTGTTAAAGGAACTGAGATAGAATAACTACATTTTATATTTATGACTCCATTCTAACTTGCCCTTAGAGAGGCATGGTCCACACACTTGAGGTCTGAAACAATACTATAGAAATGTCCCTGGCAGTACCAAAACAGACACAATACCTGCACATAGCTAATAACAACAGAGTGGGCTAAGAAAACATGTCTTTTCCCAGGTCAAGATGTTTCTTTTTTGATGGATGCTTGCTCCCTCCTTGTACTTTAACCAGGTGTTATAAACCAGTTAGCTTAAAGTGTAACATTTCTTTACCCTCTTATGCAATGCCAAGGCTTGGAAACCTCTGGGTGTGAGATTTTTTTTTTAAACCACCCCCCCCACCATCCCCCTGACCTTGGGGTTGCTCTCCTATCCTGTTGCATCAGAGAGGTTTGTGTCCCAAGCTGGCAGGCTTGAATAAAGATTCTCATGTCCTTGCATCTGAGTTGTGGTTCCTGGTGGTCTCTCTGGGGTCTTTGCAACTGGGCACAACATTATCAGAAGCTGACTGAGACAGATGTAGAAACTTAAATCCAAGCATTGGACTGAGATAGGTGACCCCTATTGAAGACTTAGGGGAAAGATTGAAAGAATTGTAGGAGATGGCAACACCATGGAAAGATCAATTGACCTGGACTCCTGGGTGCTCCAGAGACTTAGAAACCAAAAAAGGAGCATACATGGACCTGTCAGTGGACACCCCTACCCCCCTCCACTGCCAGTTCAAACAGAAGAGTGCTGCCTTGTCTAGCTCCAGTGGGAAAAGATATACCTAATCCCATAAAGACTTAATTAGCCAGAGTTGGGGGAACTGAGGTGCGGCACCATCTTACAGGTAAAGGGGAATGGGTGGGAAAACTCTGGAAGGGGGCACCTGGAGGGGGCAACATTTGAAAAATAAATAAATAAAATAATTAATAGTGATAATAAAGTCAAAGAAAATAAAAGAAAATTATAATGTGTTTCTTATAGGATAGATAATTTTAAATTGCAGCTAAAACACAAAAACACACACAAGTGAACTGCCCACATATATACTCATGTATAGGTCTGACACTATGCATAGTATATTACTAGGTAAATAAAGTGTAAAATTAAAAACCTGATACAATTAGAACACGATACATGAAAGACATCGTTACTATACATTAATGTGTGGGTCCCTTGTTCTGGAGGGTGTCCCATGATGATCTCCCGACTGGGGACAGGATGAGAGCAAGGAGGGGAGATTGCCTGCCCCTGCTGCTGCCTCTGCCTGCTTACCACCGCTGACCTGACCGGTCTCTCCCAGGTGCTGCACCTGTCTCTCTACACTGAGCTGGTCCAGGTCCGGGCTGGGCCAATAAGGAGCCTGCTAGCTGGAAAGGAGGCAGCTTGGCAGGTTCCAGGAGAGCAGAGCTCTCCCCAAGTGTTACAGCTCTTGTGACAAAAACTCTGGGACACCAGGATGATTCTTGAACGCACTTTACTTCCCCTAAATAGAACCCTTATATACAGTTTTGGGGTGGGTTAGGTCTGGCAGCAGATAATGTCTATTGGCTTGACCTGAGAGCTTGGAGATACCTCATCTGCATGTGGGAGAGCCTGAGGGACTGTTCCTCAGGACTGATGATCATAAACCTTTCTGTGGGAGGGGTTGTTGGAGGACTGAAGCTAAGTGAAAAGAACCAGAGCCTGGGAGCAGAGCTGAACTCCTGCCATCCAATAAAGGTTTTCAGGGTTCAAAACTCATGCTCAACTAAACACCCAGCTGCTTCTCACAGCCCACTGCCCTACATTAATGTTCATCATTGATTAGACTTTTTTTTTTTAAAAAAAATAAATATTATCATTTGGCTTAGGTATCTGGAGCATGATGCATTTTGATGAGACCCAAACCTTAAAACACTGAGTCTAATTATGAGAAATAAGAAAACAAATATGCCATTATGTTCTTTGTTGAATTTTCAAATAATTTTAGGATTTTTTTTATTTTTCTAGACTATGCAGATTTCATATGATTGAAATATTCTTTTTATTTTTTTTAATTTCCCAATTCACACACTTTTGCAGCTATTCTTGAATGTTGCCATTAAAAATACTAATGGGATATAAACCATTAATCATTTTCTTTATTTTTTCTACTGTATCATTTTACGCAGAGTAGAAGAGTATATATATATATATATATATATATATATATCACTTTAACAGGGGCTGGTGACATAGCTTGATGTCTAAGTTGTTTGCCATGCAAGAATGATGATATAATTACAATCTTTTCCATACAGGTGGAAAGCCAAGCCTGAAATTAATCTCAGCACTTGCATACTGAAGATAATAAGATCCCTAGGCATAGCTGGCTAGAGAGGATGGCTGCATCTGGAAGGCCATGCTCAGTGAGAGAACTTGACTCAAAAAATAGAGACTTATGGAAGGAAACATGTAACTTGACCTCTGCTTTGCAAATATATTTGAGTAAATAGATAGGCTCATACACACACACACACACACACTCACACACACACACTTCTCTCTTTCACACACACATATACACACATACAGAGAGAAGAGAGGAAGAGAGAGACAGAGAGAGAAAGAGAGAGAGAGAGAGAAAACTAAATGAAAATGCACACAGTATATTTGATACTAAGTTTGGGATCCTGGCTATTGATTGCTATAATAAAATCAATTACAGTCGCTAATATGTATTTTTATAACTATAAAATAAATTCAGCACAGAGATCAATACATTACAAAGAAACATGGATTATATTTTTTGTTTTAACTCATTAATATTAGCCAGGTTTTCAGGTTATAGAAAACTAGTAATACTGAAGTCAAAAAACAGAACATTATTTTCTTAATTACAAATTAAAAATATCAGTTGTATTTTACGTCAAATTACAAAACTCTCATACAAATTGAAACTAACGTTAAAGTTTCAATGACTACTGGAAATTAACATAATCAGGTAACATAATTATTAATTTTATAATTCTTTTAAAACTCTTTGAAATTTTTAGTGAAGCTTCCCACATTTCTCAGTAGCATTAATATATTTATATTGTATAACAGTAAAGCCTTTAAAAAAATACAAAACCACCTAAGCAGTTGCCTTACCAGCTCACAAAGGTGATGCTTAATACAGAAAAATGATCAGAGAACTCAATAGTAATTGATGTCAAGAATACTAATGAAGAAAATGGCATAATTAATATTCTCCAAGTCCCACATGTAATATTTCTACTTAGGCAGCAATCAGAGATCTCCAGACAGCATGCTTTGCATTATTATTCATCTTTTAACGTATAGAATTTTCCTACATTTTAAGATAGTATAATAAACCAAATTTTTTATTCAAAATAGTTTCTCATAGCTCACTCACCAAAATGGGTCATTAAAATTCAGCCCATATACATCCAGTCACATGCATTGCAAATAAGCTCATGTCTGCCTAATTTATCCTACATATAAGTAAAAAACCACTGAACACAACTTTAAATTAATAAGCCTAAGTGGTAGACTGGAGGAGCAACTTAGAAGTGAATTTACTAGGCTTCTATTTTCTCTTCTACATATTTTTCAGGGCATTATAAAACCATGAATCCTGTTAGTAGAAGAGTAACATTTTTTAATAGCTGAAGTAGGAAAACAATAAAAGACATGTTATTTATGTTCTTTTGTTGTGATAAATACACCATGGCCAAGGCAGTTTATAAAATATAGAGTTTAATTTGGATTATGGTTTCAGAGGGTTAGAGTCCATGATAGCAGGACAGCACTATGTGGAAAAAACAGAAGAGTGGTTACAACTTGATCCAAAAGAGAAGTCAGAGAGACACACTGGAAATGTTATACAAGATTTTTGTAACCAACAGCCTGACCTACCATAATGGCAAACCTTTTTCAACAAGGTAATAACTGTATAATATTTATAAGACTGTATAATACACCACTTGTTCTGGAACCTGTTGTTAACTATTTATAACTGAATATCCATTGTCTACTTCTGCACTTCTATACAGTATCCAAACATAGAATAAAATGTCAGAAATTGATGGAAAAGTCAATTTATTTGTTCTAACTCTCATGATATCTGTGTATCTCATCAGGCAGTTGGATTATTCCCTCAAACTTACATCAAGAAAAAAATTACATAATGTAAGCAATGTGTAATTGTCATATTCAGAACATGTTACCCAACTACACCATACAACAGGTTTCAATATATTTAATTCCTATGAAATGCTCAAAATAAAATGAGAGTAATTATGTATGGTATATGTAAAAGAAAAATATTTTTAATATTTACCATGAGTGAATTATAAATGTACAGGTAATATATTAAAAGATTGTATAATATATATTCATGTTGAAACATCACTATTTTCAACATGGTGCCCCAGTTATATGTACTTTCAACATGCCAGTAAATTATATTTCATGAAAGAAGTTTGTGGGGAGACAACAGAAAGTAGCTATCATCCTTGCAGCCATCTTGAGCCATATACCCTGGCAAGAGACTTGATTACATCAGCCTACAACAGCGGAGCACACTCTGATAACATCTTGGTTTAGATACCCAGGATCTTTCCTTGAGAGTGTGACATTAAAGGGGTGTGGATTTAAAGGTGTGACTTAGAGATCAGATTCTGAGACGAAGCCTAAGGGCATGGCTTAAAGGCCTGACTTAGAGGCGTGGCTTAGAAGTGAGACATATAAAGGCAAGAGGCAGACAGAAGAAAACAACAGATTATTAGGCACTCGGGAGTACAATTTGGAACGAGGAATTAGGTTAGAGAGTTCAACTTGAAGTGCAACTTGGAGTAGGAATTAGGGATTGAGGGAGAAGACACTTGGACTAGAGAACTCGGAAGAAGGATTATTAGGTATTAGGCACTTGGCACTTGGAGGAAGAACTTGGAATTAGACTTTAGGCACTTAGCACTTGGAGGAAGTAACTTGGAAGTTGTAGGCACTAGGAACTAGGAACTAGGGACTAGGAACTCAAGACTTGGGACTTGGACTAGAAAGAGAGACTGAAGAATAAACAGGAATTGAATCACACTCTGTCTGGTCTCCATTCTTCGAGTCCGTCCTCACTCTCTCTCTTGCTGAACCCAGACCTGAGGACCTGAGCAGCTTGGGGCAGTGCAGGCTCCAACAATATAGCACCCAAAGGTTTTGGCAGTGTGGGTTCCAACATTGACAGACCGTCCGAGACACTTGGGCCCCCAAACATGGGGCAGCTCGGGCATCAACAGAAGTTTACACAGTCTATTGTAGAATATGTATAAAATTCATAAAGTGGTACAAGTATAGCAATCATGGACAGTTTATTTTTATGATTTCAAGGGTTTATGAAAGAGGCCATGATTGTCTGAGTCCAAAATGTAAGGAAAGAATAATAGAATTGCCCTCTATACTGACTCCCACACATATAAAAAAAATTGTAAAACGAAGATATATATACGCTGATAGTTGTTGAAATCTGAAAAACATATGTAAACTGAAACAGTGTTAAATTCTTAGATTCTCCGATTTCACTGCAATTACTTTAAGAATTCAAACTCCCTAAATATCTACCAAGTAAAATCCATGTCAAAGTTCACAGAAATGTTACATGTTAATGCACTGTATGAAATTTAATATTTGATATTATATCTTTCAATTTATGCAGACCTTGTCTTTAAAGCACTCATTCCTATTTTTACAACTGTAGTGTGCTATGCCCATGTCACCAACTCATTCAAAATGTTGTAAATGATTCAAATAGATGTGCAACTTTTAATAAAGCAGAACAGAAAGCACTGAAAATCCTATGAAACCATTACAAAAATTAGACAAAAGCTTCCAAGGATACATTTCTTTTCCATATCTGAACTGAGTCTTAAGACTGAGCTTCTATAGCCCTACAAATTTTAATGTTGCATATTTATTTTTTCACAGAAATAGTCAAATAAAATATTTAAATTAATTTGGGATAATTTTTTTCTGAGTATCTTCCTATACATATTCAAGGACTTCAGTTTATTCTGTGTCAAACCTTTATACTACTTACATGTATTATTATTCTAATGAATGGTTGAACTTTACTCACATAAAACTGATTATTAAATATATCAAGTAAAACACATATGCATGAATGTCCTAATTAATGAAAGTCAATATGCACTATCTTTTCTAGCACTTATTGCTAGGCTGCTGTTGTTATTTTCCTCCAGTAATTTCAGTGTTTACAACACTCCTTAAAAATGTATTCTAGCACGTTGCATTGGTCAATGTAATTGAAAGAATCCACCCTAAAATGGTTTGCATAAGAGATAAATAATTATTTTCAGTTGATTCAGAGGACTCTATTTCTTCATAAACCTAAGTATTGTGTGGTGTGTGGTGGTTTTTGTTATTAAAAATTAAAATGTAGTGTTGCTGAGCTTGATTCTAACTGTATATCTACAGTAAAACCCCAGACCTAATGTACAAGTAAAAACTGAAGAAAACGTAGAAAGATAGTGAGATTTAATTGAACTGGTGTTTGCAGGGAGTGTGGCTCCTAGAAATGTCAGAGCTACACTCGAAATATCTGACCTAGATGACTATCTTACCTTGAGCTGAACAAGGACAAGAATCATCATGCTAATGTGGAGTATGACTTCAAACCTATACAATGAACTACGAGCAACTAGAAGTGCTGAGGTAGAAGTAGCTTTCCCCAGGGAAGAGCAAAACAATGGTTATTCAACACCAATAAACAGAGCTAATAACCTACACATAACTAACATACTAAGTGGTTTATAATTTGTGTATTTTGGACTGTACTTAATAAAAATTAGTAAATAGTGAAGTCATGAATGTAAAAGAAAACAAGAAGAAGTATATGGGAGGAATTAATGTAATTATATTCAAATCTCAAAAATTAATAAAAATATAGATTTTTTCAGTGCAAGCATTGAAATGTTTGCCACATGGTAAAGCTTTTCACCCTAGTTTTAAGGTAAAAAACAAATAGTGTGCAGCATTGATGCTTATTTATTAAGATTTTTTGATATAAAAGTACAGTTACTGATAATTTTATTGTATGATCAAAAATGTAATCTAATGAAAACTACAGCCAAAGATAATTTGGCAATAATTCCTGCAATAATCACCAAATACATTAGCATCTTTAAATCTGTTGATTTGATTGGTTCTTCGGTACCTTCAAAATGGACACTTAAAACGCAATTCAATTTCAGATGTCCATGACTTGAGGAAAATGCCAGCTATACACTTTTGACAATTGTACTTATATGAAGTTCCCCAATGGATACAGACAAATTGTGATGCAGGTTTTGTGAAACCTGAAATTAGTAACCAATAGAAAAGTACCATGACTAGAGAACAAATAACAAATATATTTCATCTGATAGAGTTAGAACTGCAATATGATTGAATTTATACTGTAACAAATACACAGCTCACACGTGCACCCTCTTTGTGTCCTGCTGACACCTGTATTCACAGTCCTTCATCACACATTCTGACTCTCTTATGTGGGTGTTGGCACAGTCATTAAGAAGAATAGTGGGCTAGATTTTTGGTTTTTGCCTCCCTTGCATTGACTGTTGAATTAAAATTCATACGGAAAATACCATACAGAAAATGGAAATTACCTGCCAAAATCCTTGCTTTCGTTAATTTTATCAAAATTTTATCTCCAGTGACATTTTAAAACCAAGTATATATCCTGGTGATGTATGTCATATTGTTACTGAGTGAAAGTTACTCCTTTGCTGGTCCTTCCCTTTGTTAAGAAGAAAAAAAAATAACATTTTGAATAAAAAATTCAGTGCGGAAGAACAGGCAATTTATTTAAAAATAAACACCCACAAACTAAGAAACAGACATTCCAAAAAGAGCTCATATTGTGTCACTGAAAAAGAGCAGCACAGTTTTTGAGTCATCCTCACAAGAAGAATGCATCCAGCTTCATCAAAGCCCACAAAACCATGATTTTGTTAATATTTTCTGAATTGAATTTGCAATTTCAGTTGCAAGTTTATATATGTATATGTAAATTCATTTGATAGATATACATACATCAAATTACATATATATGTGCCTATTACATATATATGTTTATGAATATATAAATACATACCAGTGTAGTAAATTTAAAGTTTTGTACTTGGAGTTTATTTTCACTTAGCTTTGGTATCAGGGTAAGCTTGAAACCAGAACCATCTAATCTTATTTCCATATACAGTCTGCAATGACTAATTATCTAAAAGCTGGATTAAAAAATATTAAAACCCAAAGTCACATATTTCTATGAATATGTGGGGTAATGAATTGAATATGAAGTTCCCATAACAAGAAATACAATTTCTTAATAAATATATGAAAAAAATGTTTAACATCCTTAAACCATTCCTAACAAATGTCTAGAAAACTCATGGCAAGTAATGGTGGTGAAGATGTTAGAAAAGAGTAATTAATGTCTGTCCTGTGCTAGTGGAAGTGTAAACCAGTATTGCCTCTGTGGAAAAGAGCAGAGAAGCCCCTTTAAAAGTTTAAAAACAAAACTTTTATATAATTTGGAGATATCATTTCTAAGCATGTACCCAAAGGTTTGTATACAAGCCAATCACAGGAACAACTTCATACTAGTGCTAAGTTCTGAGCACCAGAAAACACACACACACACACACACACACACACACACACACATGTATAAAGAAAATATCCTGTGTCCAAAAAATATTAGTGATTAAAATGTGGATTATGTACTCACGGAATTTTATTCAGTTCTAAAAAATGAGACCGACTTGAAAAGATGAAATCACATTTATGTCATAGCTGGATGTAGATTTAAATTAATATGCATACACAAATATACACACACACACTGTGTGTGAAAGTAGAAGGACTGCTGTTTCAGACAAGGAAGATGTCTAAAATTGGTGTCGGGAGCCATAATGGGACAAGCTAATAATGAGCAGATGATCATCCTGAAATGCTTGCCTCGGATTATTATATAATCTGCGACGAGTATGCCCCATTAGCAAGGCTGTGGTGGACGTGATTTTAGGAAAGATTCCTGCTATTAATATGCTTTTCCCATTATTATTATTATTAAACATATGTAACAATCACTAAACAATAGCACACCCCTTTGTAGCAGATCTCTGCAGATCCACGAAGATGTACTGTCTTGTAGTGATACTATATAGACAAATAGATGACTTCTTAAGTCTTAATGATGATCTTATAAGAATTCCTAAAATTATATCAGTGATTATTAAGTTCTTTTATATCGGGACTGCTATTAAGTCCCTTAGGCATAGTCAAACTGCAATGAGAACTCTGCCAGTCTCCTGAGTGTTATCAGTTAATTGCCCCAAGAGTGATAGTAACTGGACCTTCTCCTGCTCAGAGCACATTCCAAGAGGTCATAAAACCATTAGCCTAGGTTACTAGAGGGAATCCACAATTTATTATAGGTACCAGGACAGAAGAGAAAATATTGCCTGGGTTTATCTATACAAAACTTCACTAATTTCTTAAGTTATAGTTTCAAACTTTCTGCAAACCTGTAGAGCTAGACAGGTGATGAATGTCTAGTTAGATAATTACTCCTAATGGGTATTCATGTAAACATTCTGTGTTGTAAACTTCTATTTCAATTTATGACTTGAAATTTGGTGTGAACTTGTGATGAACCTTGTAACATGTGACCATGTACTCTGAAAGATGTATAAGTTCTGAGGACAAAGAGATGACAGTTCAGTTAGAATAGAGCAGTTAGAATAGGAAGTTAGAATGAGCAGTTAGAATGGTGAGTTAGACTAGTCAGTTAGTTAGACCCCATCGCCCTTTCCTTTCCCCCTGCTTAGAATTTTTCTCCCTTAGAATTTTACTTTGTTAGAATCTTTTCTTCTTCCCCACTCAGGACCTTTCCACGTTTCCCCTCAGATAGCTTTCATAGGATACCTTTTACACTAAATAAACTCTATAGTAACTTTTCTAAAGTGTCTTTTCTTCTTGTAAGTTAGAGCCCAGCAGTTCCTGCTGAGATAGAACAAAGACCACGTTGCCTAATCCTCTGCTGTTAGGCTACAGGTGTTAATCACCCTAGCCTGCAGTCCATTTATCCTCAGAAGAAGTTTTTAGGATAGCACAGGGCTATTTACTTAACACCTTGCTGGTCTTAGGGCCAGGATGCTGACTGCAGGTCAGCTACAGTAGCATAGGGGCTGCCTCGGAGAAGAACCGGACGGTGGGAGGAGGAGAAGAAAGAAGAACCAGCTGCATCTCTCTCTCTCCCCTTCTCTCACCCCCAAGCCGGGGGCGAGGGGGTTGGCTCCCGGCAAATTGGAAAATAGAGAGAAACAGAAGGAGAAGCAGGAGCTGTTTGTGGAAGGAATGATAGCCATGGAAGCAGTAGATACTAAGGGGGATAGCTCGCTGAATAAAACCAAAGTATAATATATATGTATAAAAACTATGACGTTGTAAACTACCTGAAAATCAAATTCACTGTTGAGGAAATAAAGAGCTCCCACTAAAGGAATGAGCTGAGCCATGTTGTCTAAAGAGCCAGTGTTAAATGTAGTTGCAAAAATAAAGGTAGGGAATCAATTCAGAAATGTTTACTGTACTTCTCTTAGGAGAAATCAACTTACTTGACATTTAATGAGAATCAATACCTTCACATTGAGGTAGAATTTTAAGCAGTTGATTTTTAGAATTAACAAATAATGATAACCCAATCATTATAAGGAAATGACTGCTAAGAACATGTGTATCTCTAAATGGAACCTTGCATCCCTTTCATACATTAATACATTTCAAAGATATGCTTAAGCAGACATTTCTTAGAACCCACAATATTCACTAATAGTCCATTAAATAAGCAGAATATTTTACTTAGGGATATAGTCCAACATGTCTACCAGAAACTTTCTTTCCTTACAGCAAAAGAATAGATGAGAGCTACTCAGCCATATTCAGTTATAAGGTGGCTTTAGAGAACATGAGCAAAATAATTTCCTGTTTGTCTCTAGATATTGACACCACAAGAATGTAAGAGTGCCACACAATGAAGAATATTTTCAGACAGAAGTAAACTTATACAAAATCATATAATAGATGCTGTCTCCTTTTTATCCTGTGGCATGTTTATTGAATGAAACAGGTCAATAAAGGACTGTATCAGTCTCTTACTTCTTTCCCCTTCTGTCTGTTCTCTATCTTTATTCTTAGTTTCTTTCCATTTGATTTTATTTCTTATTGCCTACTACATATTGTAAATATGCAAAGGCATATTTTTATATTTAAACATACAATTAACATAAGATAAAACTGAACAGTAGAATCAACGGAAACATCAAAATGCTAATATCTTCCTTTCAACTAATATCGTTTTAACCTATTACCTGGATGGTTTCTAAAACACATGATGATTGAAAGATACACATTATCTAAAACTGTTCTCATGAAAACATTTGTATTTTTGTTCCATCAGTTGTTACTGCATATTTTAAAGAATTTGAATGAAAACACATCTTTTGCATGTAAAGGTATTTCCTCAGTGCTATTTGTCCCTATTTATTTTCTTACCACTATTTATTCCACAGTATGCACAAAGACAGCTGAGACATAAAACATTACCCAAAATTAAGAAATGGTGAGCAAGAGTTTTATAATTGTGATCTTCCCCAACCAACTCATTAGGCAAGACTGTAATGACTTCAATAAGATACCTCACTGTTTCTCTCTGTACTAAGACTGTTTTGTGCTCAAACGTATTTTGAAGACAGCTCTCTGATAACAATTACAAGATAGATGAAACCCTTGCTTTTGTTTTATTATGGCAAACATCCCACAGCATGTGTACCTGATATTTCTTGCCAGCAAAAAGATAAACAAGTTCATTTATATTATGATTTGATTTATTATTAAAGTTATTTAGAAATCTAACACTCATGAGGAAAAAGGAGAAAAACATGCATATAGACTGTCAACAGAACTTATCTATCTAGCTGCAGTCCTCACTCAGGCCTCGGGTATTGACAATGGTGCCTGACAAGCTCTGAGGTCTTCATAAAGTTTATGTGACTGGAACCTTCAGCAGTTGGACATGTTCAGTGTCCTAGCTCGATACTTGTTGGATTTCTTTGGTTGAAACATTTGTTCTTTCCCCACGTGCCTGCTCTGTTCACCCTTATTCCCTTATTGACTGCTTGCCTACAGGTAGCTTTTCTTTTTTCAGCTACGAGGTAGATGGATGACAGACTGCCTCTACAATTTGTGACTAATGGATTATTCAGTGTACCTGTCTCCACAGAGACAGCACTCTGGAAATATAATGTAAGCTTCTTTCTTTTCTGGATAATTCCTGAAACCAAATGGCTTTGGAGCCAAGGTGCCAGATGCCTACTGTCCCTGTAGCCAGACTTTAGCATACACAAGGTGTCTATTGCTATTGTAATGTCACTGTGACTTTCGATGGGCTACCATTGCTTCTTCTGGCACAACTGAGCCTGTAGTTCTGTGCATACTGGCCATGTTGTCATCACTGAAGCTCCTCTTTGTCTTCCATGCCTACTTGTCTCTGTGACTTGATTGGTTACAAGTTCAACTGTACTTCCAAAAATAAGTAAGGAAGAACATAAGGAGGCAAAAGGTTTATAAAACCTCATGCTCCAGTGCCAAAGGAGGCAACACCAAAGAATTTATACTTAGAAGATTTGAGTCTTTTGACCGATGGCATAGATGGCATATCCTGAGAAGAGGTATGTGCATCAGTCAGACATTCATATTTCAGATAAATAACTTACCCTTTTGGACTAATTACAGCCATTCGTCTGGTCTTATTTCAATCTTCACTCTTCATTCCAATCACAGTGATGAAAGCTTTCTTTGGACTTTGGAAGCTAATGTGTGAAAAAACCAATCACAGTCTTGTCATTCTATTAGATATCCAGGAAAGCCTCCCAAGTTTCCACAAAGAAAAAGTTGTAGAGTGACTTAGAGTGCAATGAGGCCCATCATATCAAAAAGTCTGGTAAAAACAAACAAAAAAAGAGAACTGTTTTAAGCAGCCTTTACTGATACTGCACCTCCAGGAGGCAGGGAAGTAGAATGTAATCATTTTGCTTTAGTCCAGGTTCTAAGGTGAGTACCAGAAAGCTGGAGCAGAAGCAAAGATAATCTTGTTGTCTGTTTGATTGATAGTCCTTATATTTGAGGCAGTCATGTGCACCGCGCGTTTTATTGGTAAGCTGCTTGGTACTGTGTGCACTTATCGAAGATAGACTCTATGAGTAAAAGATACTCCTTTGTCTGCTCTAAATTACATGTCCTGAGGCAAGCTGCTCCTACCTTTGTAACAAGTAGAAAAGAAACAGCATTTAGAGTTATTAAAAGTGTTGTGTACCTGAGACAGCTAGAAAGTAAAGTGTTTCCAGATAAAGTTAGAGTTGTTTACTCAGCTCCAGTGGGGAATAGAAGCTGAAGGTATACTCATGGAGAAAACAAGAAATCTCTGCCCACACTCTCACTATAGGGAACTCGGGCTGATGGCCACAGCTTTTCTAGTGAGTTTCTGATCAATGATTTTAAGTGCACATTTTGATGATGTCAGTTGTCCACAGCTAGTGGATCTTTTATTGGATCCTTGCCCAGAATAAGTCAGCTATATCTGAGACCCCAGTCAGCAACCCTAGTTTTTTGGGGGATCCCAAAGTCAAATTTAGCTGGATGATTGTAAAGATCCAAATTGTTTAGATAACATATTACTTATTAATTTTAGGAGAACTTTATGCAATCGTTTTAATCATATTCCCTCCCTAGTCCTCTCTCAAATCATTCCAGATTTCTGGCTTTCTCTCTACCACGTTATAAATAATGTCCTCTCTTGGTCTTCTCTTTTATTATATTTTTAATTATTAAATTAATTCTTCATTCATTTACTTATTCATTGATAGAATAGAATATCAGCTAATGTCTTGTGCCCTGGTGAATATTCCCTCTTCTCTTTTGTGATATGTCCTGAGACTAAGTTGTATAGTTTTTGTATTATAAATGTATTGGTTTTGGCATAAGTACCCTATTGTAAAATTTCCTCTCCATTTAGAACTCTTCTGGATTTATATAATAATATCTGTAATTATTTATTTATCAAAATTACATAGATTTTTTTATATTGAGTTTATATATTGCTATATTCTGTTCATATATTGCTGAATCCCTAGAATGGCAATTTTCTCCATAAGAAGCATATAATTTCTACATGTTTAGCAAACAGATTTTAATTTAAATTTTCTCTTTATAGTTCTTTTTCTTCTTACCAAAAAGAGCTTAGGCTTTTCATTAACTCTAAATCTGGAAAAAGAAATCAAATTCAATATAATAAATTATCCCCATTACTTGATTTAATTCTGAATTCTATGTTTTATTTTACATTAGGAGTGGTGTAATGAGAGTGAATGATCATATGGTTATCACTGTACAAGTATGTCACAAAAAACTTTACTTAACAAGAAAGAAATTCTTAAAGAATTACTGAAAGTCTTTCTTGTGATCATATTATTCTGAATATATTGGGGTTTGTGAACAGCCTATTGTTCTGTTTTAGAAATTATGTGCTGAACTTCTTCTTAAATAATGGCATGATGAAATGTAGTTATTAGTCAGACTTTTTAACAACAGATTTTTTTATTAATTATCAACAGAGAAATGACAGCTGAAATATTTACTTTAGACTACTACCCATAGATTCTTACTAAAATCCATGACAGAAGATATAATTTGCCTTACTTTCTTATCTACCAAGAGTTTAACAGTGTAAACAGTAGTGTTTATTTAGAATTAAATTTTCTAAACTTTAATATTTCGGCCTAGAGTTACAATAGTGAGACAGGAATTGATTTATTACACTTTTTAAAAAAGTTTTGTGCAACATATTTTTTGAGAAATATATGGAGGTGAAAGCAAAAAAAGAATCAATTTAAAAAATCAATGAAATGACTACTTTATCTTACAAATATAATGTAAGAAAAAATATAAATTTTTGAAGAATAATAATGAATAAATGAGGTATATAACTGAATTGATTTAATATACATGAGTTACCATAATTTTAGTAAAGAAAGCAGATTATAAAGGATATTTTACATTTAATGTTCACTTTGTCTCCATATGTGTTCCCATAAGTATTTTGCTCCCCCTTTTCTTTTATGACAAGTGGATCACTAAAAAGAGAGATAAGTGCCCGAAAAGGATGACAAAGTAACCAAAGTAGGAATAATCTGCCTTATGCCATGACCCTTGGTGTTTCATCTGCTACCAGCAGGTGCCACACACCTTCTGTGTTTCTCCTGTCATTTGATGCAGTCAGGGACAATCCTCAGATAACACTCCCCAATTCTCATTTGTATCAAGCACTCTGGTAGCTATAAATGCAGTACAAGGAATTGTTTCTTCTGCATTTACTATAGTCACTTTACTTTTTTTTTCTTCTTGGTACTTCTATTGATATTATCTGTCATATCTTTACAAAAATCCTATTCACTTCTGCTCCAGATAGTTGGCCATTTCTATCCAAATGTGGGCTATTTTTATTTTGTTTCGTGTGTGTTATAAACAAATAATCTTCAGTTAGTCCCTCAAAGCAACAACTATTAATTATTTGCTAGTTTCTTCAGAACAAGTTCCTTGCTGCACAACTGAGTACACTTGTTTCTGCTGGGTGATAGTGTGGGGACCTGAGGTTTTACAGCTATCTGGGAACTTTCTGCATATGGTCTGCAGCTCCGTAGTATTGTTACTTGCTCACTTAACAACTCAATAAAGTGTCCAGCAGCAAGAGAGGTAGGGATAACACAAGATGAAAGTCACTGCCTTTTTACAAAGGCATCTTGGAACTACTCCCATGTTCAATGTTTTATCCATGAGATTATACTGCCTAAATTAACCGATGTGAATATATATAAAAAAAAATTACATATGAACAAAATCTTCAGAAAACAAATGTATTTGGAAGACAGGCTGCCAAACATAAATTGAATCAATGTTTAGCATTTGCTCTTTATTCTCCAAAGTTTCAGAAACTTCTATGATTTAATTATATTCTACTTTTTCTACATTCTCACCTATAATATGCTGTCTTATTTTGAAATTTGTGGCTTGTGTTTTGCACTTCGGGATTTGCATTTTATGATATAATTCTTGTCAAAATAAATTACCACATGCTATAGAGCTCAGAAATCTTTAAGTATTATAAAATATTATGCTGTGGCTTAACAGAGAAATAAATCAGTATAGGCTACGCTCTATATCCATTGTATAATATTTTATAGACATAACATGAAATATAATAAAAAGTAGAAGTAGGACAATGATCTGGGTCAACTAGAAATTTCAAGTGACTTAGATTATCTTTATAAATTTTCTAAGTCAACTGTGACTTTTACACTGGGGGCATATTAATGAAAGCTAATATGGACTGAATGATTATTAAGAGGCAGACATTGAACTCAGTAATTAACCTACATTATGTTAATCATCTTGAAAATTCTATATGATCGACAGTACTTTACTAAAATGTTATAATTCATAGAAGTGGTCCAACATCATTTAAGCAAAATTTGAGGGATCAACATATTATATCTAAAGTAGGTTAAAAAAAAACTATGTAACCTGTATAAGGTGTGCTCCGTAACAACTGAAGAAAGGTCAGCAACAGTATGTTGATATACATAAAAGTATTAAAGGACCATCAGCAATACATTTAGAAATGGACAATAACTAGAGTTAATAAATATTACAACTGTCCTTGTGGCATGTAGACAAGTTCAATTTAGTTTTAGTTAGACTTTTTAACATGAATGTAACAACAAAAAGAAAATGACCCAAAGAAGAATGTTTGAGTACAGAAAATCATGGTGAGAAATACATGTAAATAAATGTCACTAAACACCTACTAATATTAACAGAGTAGCCATTTCCCAGAACTTTCTCAAGACAGACCAATTTAAACACTATTTTCTGGTACAAATTCTAGATTATATCTGGGAAAGCAGGAGAGCAAGGCAGATAGCCATCTCTGGATTCATGATACATTGACCAGATTGAGATCCATAACTATAATCTGACATCCAAAAAGAATAAAGGGATCTTATTAACTGAATAACACACTTGTCTGAGGAGGGACAAAATACATCCAAGGACAATCTGAGGAACAATAGCTCCTCAAGTAACAGGCACTCTGCCTTTGTTTCAGGAGCCTCTCTCGAGTGCTCCAAGGCATTGTTCTCCCTGCCTCATCCTTTTGATCACATTATGAAAGACGTATTACCAACTTTTTAAAAGTAGCATTCTGTCATTTGGTAATTATTTAAAATATAGGAAATGTATTATATATGTATTATGGTTTCTATTGCAAAGATAAAATGCCATGACCAAAAACAACTAGGGGAAGAAAGGGTTAATTGCACATTATAGTTACACAACTGCAAAATTGAACAAAGACATGGCAGAAACTTCAGGCAGGACCAAGGAATAATGAATTGGTTCAGAAACCAGAGAGGACTGCTGCTTACTGACTTGCTCTTCATGGCTTGATCAGACTGCTTCAAAACCCACAGGAGCTGAGCTAGGCACTCCCACATCAATCAACCAAGAAAGTGCACCCATAGGCCAATCACTGATGTGTTTCAGCAATTTTACTGGTCAGTGTGTCTAGCTTATGTCAAATTGACATATATCTACCCAGGATATATAATGCTAAATTTCATAAATATCATATTTAAGTTGGCTAGATTTTTGAATGAGTCATAGCTAGAGAAAGAACTGTGTCTTTTTTATGTCTTATCTAATAAAATCTTTTATATGGATGCTTCCTTGTACGACTTTCAGGGTGTATGTATGTGTTTTATATATGTGAGTAGTAGCTGTTGGAAGGTGTACTGGCTGGTTTTGTGTGTTAACTTGACAAAGGCTGGAAATTATCACAGAGAAAGGAGCCTCCCTCGAGGAAATGCCTCCATAAGATCCAGCTGTAAGGTATTTTCTCAATTAGTGATCAAAGGTGGGAGAGCTCAGACTATTGTGGATGATGCCATCTCTGGGCTGGTAGTCTTGTGTTCTATAAGAAAGCAACCTGTGCAAGCCAGGGGAAGCAAGCCAGTAAGCAGCACCCTCCATGACCTCTGCATCAGCTCCTGCCTCCAAGTTCCTACCCTGTGTGAGTTCCAGTCCTGACTTCCTTTGGTGGTGAACAGCAATGTGGAAGTATAAGCTGAATAAACCCTTCCCTTCCCAACTTGTTTCTTGGTTATGTTTTTGTGCAGGAATACAAACCCTGACTAAGACAGAAGGTGTGTTTTCTGAAGAATGAATACACAACAAATAAGTTCATCCTATTTGTAACAGCTTTTACTCATCCCAGCAAGCTTACAGGCATTGGGAATAATAACTTTAACTCAAGGAAAAAATAACAATTAATTTCAAATTCAAAAGAGAAATAATTACTTGAGTCCTTTGATAACTTATTTTAATGTACATTTTCAAACTATGTAAACACATTTATAATTTTATAGTTCCCTAGACTCTTTCATTCCTCTGCTCTAGAGAAGAGCAACTTTATGCTGTGGAATACTTTGAAAACCATCACTGCCAGCACTACACACAAGCATCGGGCAATTTTCTTAACAATTTCCCTTAAGTTCTATTTCAACAGACAAGTAGTCTACTTTCCAAGATAACACCTAAGAATTTAACACATTTATAGACATTTTATATGAATTCAAGTAGTATACCCTTTCCACAAATCCACATGCAATTTTCCCTTCCCCGTAGTTTAATAATTGTCATAGATCTTAATCATACGCTGAAAGAGTAAAAGTGTTTATAGCTAAGTGTGTTTGAAAACAAATCATGTTTCTAATTAGGTCAAAATGAACACAAAATTATACAGTGATTTTTAGATTCTATTTATTTGCTTTGCCTGTTAACTTTAATGGCAGTAAATTAAAGGAGAAATTAGAAAAGTGTTTGTCATAGAAAATGTTCAAAATCATATATAAAGTTTATGGTGTTTTAAGAAAGATTGGCTTTACAAAACTTGATAGTTTTGTTGTCAACTTGACACAATTAACAAGCATCTTGGAAGGGAATGACAATGAATGATTGTCATTACTAGGGTTGCCTGTGGGCATAGATGAAGGGTTATTTTCATTATTTCAGTTGAAATAGGAAGCTTCATCTACTGTTGGTGGCAAAATTGCCTAGTTAAGGGAAGCTGAAAAGCATAAAACTATAAAAGCAGAGAGTAGGACATTCCTGAAGCTCTTTATTCCCTTTCTGCTCGTGACTGGGAATGTGACTAGCTACTGCCAATTCCTGTTGCTTAGGTTTTACAAGTCATACATGAACAAACTCTTTACCCCTCAAGTTGCTTTCTTCAGGATATTTTATCACAGTAACATTAATGAAACAAATACCAATTAAGATCAGGAAACCTATTTGGATCTTCTTATCCCCCTTTCCTATCACTGAAACTCCACATTTTAAAGTGGTAGGTAACACTTTCATTAAATGTTCCTTAGCTTTAACATAAACATACATTATAGAACAGTATTATTTAGAAAAATTTAGAAACCATTCAAATTATTATCAATATGTTACTAGATACTTTGTGTTCACAAGTATCTTTATCTAAACTATCTAAATGTTATACTATTTGTTATGTATATCGAAAACATTAGTATTTCAATCTCTTCTAAATTTATTAGTACAAGTTTAGAAAAGTGCTTACCAAAAAACTGAATATTTTGCATATGCTTTCATATGTGTTTCATTAAAAAAATCATCTCAAAAAGTATTGATTAAAGGAGGCATTACATAAAACTCCTAAAATCCTTTATTTGAAAGAAGTACAATAAGAAAGAATTGAGTGTCAACCAAATAGTCCACAGGGGGGGGAAATATAAATATTTTCCTTCATTTTCTTCAATGATGGGACTAATGCTGACAAAGAAATATACTAACAAATTTATCAGCTAAGTCTATATTTGGTTAGTAAAGCTAAAAACCGTGGAGCAAAAACCATGTAGGTGATTTGGAAATTAAAACACATGTGTATCCAGGTAAAAGAGTTCAATTGCACTTACATGCTGTCTATAGATTTTGTAGGTTTTTTCTTTATAATGACAGACACCTATAGATGTGAAGGAAACATTTAAGATAATATTTTAAATTAATTTTTTAGTTATTTACTTACATAATTCCTGATTAATCACAGAAAAAAATAAATTTAACAGATTTTAACTAAAAACAAAAACATTTATTGTTTTGCTAGTTCCTCAACCCAGAACTGACCTTAATACTTGCATGTAATTAAAATGGTATAAAAGCCAAAAGGAGGAGGGGGGATGGGATAGGGGGTTTCTAGGGAGGAGAAATGGGGAAAGGGGGTGACATGTGAAATGTAAATAAATAAAAATCCAATTAAAAAAAGAAACCAATTCAAATGCAACACCCTTGGAATTTTTTTTTTTTTGTAAATAATGTATGCCTACACATACCACAGGGAAACTGACACACACACATATATATATATATATATATATATATATATATATGAAAAATACTAGTTATAAGTTGTAAACATGAGCTCTTTAATTCTTAGTACATAAAGCCATATATACTGGTAATAGTCAATTATTTTCCCTCATATTTACCATTGGTAAATTTGTGTAAAATTATATACTTACTTAATTCTGTTGCATCTTGTTTTAATTGTGTTTTAAAATGATTGCCTTTATCAAATTGAAAGTATTTAGTTCAAGTCTTTAAGGTACCACATTTCCCCAACTGTATGCATTCCCTTCAAATATCTGTGCCATATTTTGTAAGTTTCACAACGTTTCATAAATTTTTGTTATAATAGTTTACAATATTTTCATAAGTAATATTTGTTACTACCTTTGGAATTATTTTAGGTCACATTATACAATAATTTTATACTATGATGGATAAAATACATGAGGTATGTTATGATTGCCTCAGAATCTCTCTATTACATTTTATCTTTGTCTTGTGCCTTTCTTCTCATTGTGATACAACATTGAAACCATATAATTAACCATCATATCATGGCCTCTAAGTAATCAAATGAAGGAGAATATGGATGCATCTCTTGTTAATGTAATAGCTACAAATGATTAAGTTTAGTAACAAAGGCATGGAAGTCTGAGGAATCTCAAATTGTTGAAATCTAGAATAAAAGAGTTAGGTTGTGCATGTAACGAAAAACTGCAATCAATATTCAAATGATAAGAAAGAAAAACAATTTGAATTGGTTAGAGAAAGCCTTAGTAATCTTGATAGATCAACCTACCAAAATGTCATCTTTAATAAAACCCTAATTGTGTCCATTGGCATAACTCTTTAATTTGTGAAGTCTCTTGAGGGCAAATGTCTGCAGACCCAGCATTGTAGGCAGACGGCAGGGGCTTTATGAAGTTTAAATGAACATGATTTCCCCATAACAGAGACATTCAAGCTACAGCATCACATGCTAATGCACAATCTGCAACAACTTATGCAGAATATCTAGCTCTACTACCTAGAGGAAGAGCCAATATTCACACTAACTTTCAATGTAAGTGAAACAAACTTACATGTCATGCAAAGATTTCATTTAACATACTCAAGGTCATAGCTGATTTCATAACTCAAAAGGACAAAGCAACATTTATCTTTGGCTGATGGAGCTGCCAAATTTTAGTTGATGTAATATTTATAAGCATTTTATTCTAAATCTTGCATCTCAAGCCAGCAAGGTGGCTCAGTAGATACAGGTGCTTGTCTTGCAAACCTGGTGACATGAATTTGATTGCTAAAACCCACATAAAAGTGGGAGCAGACTAATTGCATTTTGAGAGAAAAGTTTTATTTTAACAGGAAGGGTGAAGCTAGGTGATGAGAGAGAGAAAGAGAGGGGAGGCATGGAGGCAGATGTTCATGTGTCTCCACCAGTCAAAGATAGTTTATATATCTAGGTTGGGTATTGGGTTACACTTCTGATTGAGCATTACCAAACTTATAAAGCCTTTGATTAACATTTTTAGAAATGTATAACAGCAAAAGGGAGGAGGGGGGAATGGGATAGGATTTTCTAGGGAGGGGAAATGGGGAAAGGGGATGGCATCTGAAATGTAAATAAAATATAAAATAAAAAAAATGTGGGAGCAGAGAAATGATTCCACAAAGTTGATCTTTGACCAGCTCACATTTATGTTTGTGTGTACACAAACACAGCACACACACACACATATACACAAACCTTATACACATGCACACACACATTATGAGTAGATACAAACACACTGATAACTTATTGTTCAATTGATATACAAATTCTTGAGCTCACTAAGAATTTTTCTAACCTTTACTATACTAAATAAATGCCACATAAGTCAGGGGTGGGTAACAGCCAATATGTTTACAGTGTGGTTAACAGGTGTGTGTGTGTGTGTGTGTACTACAAAATGTACTGCTGAACAACAACCAAAATATCTTTCATAGGTAATTACTCATGCACAAAGTTCCTGTTTTCCTAACACAGAGCTGATGGAGATGTGTGAGATCTTACAAGATCAATAATCAACTAATACATGAAGGAGTAATGTTCACGTTCATCTCCTATTATGGAATGTGCTTTATAAGGTTATAAATTCCCTAGACAGTGGTTCATCTGACAGTTCTTAGTAAACTGGAAATATTCCATAAAATATTTATTGTTCTCGATGTTGTTAGGATTGTTTCATGATTTCATGGGAGGATGTGTAGCTTTGAAAATAAGAAGACTTTGGAAAAGTGGATGCACATATAGGTTAATGAATAAAAAGTATAAGACTTGGGGCAGGTGAGATTATTTAGCCAGTAAAAGCATTTGCCAGTGCCAACCTTAAACAACTGAGTTTTTCTGGGAACCACTTGATGACACACACAAACACACAGGCTCACATGCCATTCACCCTGAATAAAATAATATAAAAAGAAAAGTACAATCTTCAGTTGAAGAATATGTAAAATTATCAGGGAGATATTAATAATAGTATAACTTAATTTTAAAAAGGAGTCACAATGTGAACATATTGTTTCAATTTCAAATATAGCAGATAGGGCGTTGCTGTAACTGGAAGAACAAAGTAAAATTCTGATCGAAACTACATCTGATAAAGATGCTGTTAACATTACCTAAGTAATGAGAAAAGATTGACTAACATTACATAAATTTAGTAGATTAAAAAAGGTTTCGATAGAGTTTCAAAAGAAATCCTGTTATGAACAATATGCCTTCAAACAGCCCTGCATAAAATAGAGAAATCTGTGAGGGTTGGGGTAACCTTTCTTCACATTGTGTGAATGTGAGTCTCTGTTTTAAAATTGTTAATTCTTCATGGACAGAGAACAGTGTGCCTGGATTTGGCATTGTCATCTCTATGGCCCCTCACTGGGGTTCCAATTTTGTAAATGTTCATTCTTCCTCACATCCCTAAAGGCAATCTAGTGATTCATCAGAGGTTTTCACAATACTGATTGGTTATAATAAAGAGCTGGCAACCAATCGCTAGGCAAGAAGATGAAGTAGGGGACAGAATTTACAGGGAGAACGAGAGAGAAATAGAGAGGAGAGAGAGAGAGAGAGAGGAGAGGAGAGAGAGAGAGAGAGAGAGAGAGAGAGAGAGAGGAGAGAGAGAGAGAGAGAGAGAGAGAGAGAGAGAGAGAGAGAGAACATGGACAGTACAGAAGTATAGAGCTAGCCACAGCGTAGCCTGTAGATTAGAAAGTGAAGATTAAGTTAGATGAGTTAGCTGGGAGACTGCCCAGACAAAAGGTCTAAGCTTTAAGTTATAATAGTAGCTCTGTGTCTTATTTATACTACTGGCAGGTCCGCAAAATTCCTTCCTGCTATTGTGTGGAAAGAACCAATTACATTAAACTTCACTGTCTGTTTTAACTGTCATAATCACCCCTTCTTCCAACGACCATCATGATCATTCTGTTCTCTGCATCATCAAGGGCCTGTCCACTCCAAAAACAAAAAAGATCACAGCATCCTGATTCTGGGAAACGATGCTACTTAATTTCAAAGTCAACCATGTCCAGATAGCTACTTTGAGCTCACTGCAAAATGGAGACTTACCTTTTTCCAGCATGGCTTATACTTCTCTTACCTTGTCTGAGGAGTCTGACCATGACATCCTCTACCTAAGGAAGGTCATGTTGCCCTCAGCAAACCTACAGGTTTAAACTCTTCTTTCCCCAATAATAACCCACCCAGCAAATACCTGAGATTCCTGGACTGCCTCTCCATACAAATGAGATATCCACAGTACTTTAAAATCTAGCCAATGATTTACATTCACTATGAAACCTCCTTCCCACACTCCAATGATCATGTATAGCTCTATCTCACCCTGATTAAAGTGTATTCCCCACCCGGTGTTTCACTGAAGATCACCTAAAAGAGCTGTTTCATTAAGTATCCTCTAAAAGAGTTGCAACTAAAGTCCTCAGAAAAAAAGTCCCTACCCAGCCACCTCACCCCTGTAACCTGCCCTCACTTCCAGCTGGATGAGGATCCTGCAGATTTCACTTGTTCCAGACTTCCCTTCTTCCATCTAGCCTTACCAGAAATCCATAGCTGATCCCAAGACACATACTATAGTTCTTAAAGTGAGATCAGATCAGTATGTTTTAAACAATAAAGTGTTTTAAATAAATCTAAGAGGACTGTTTTAGATGAGATGCTATGTCATACTTGAGCTGCTACAGCTGCTATAAAGATCAGATTCATCTGCACCAAGAAAGGAATTTACTGACTCAGCACCATTTGTCTCATGAGGTCGTCTGAAGCAAAACTCATGTTCTCCAAATTAAACCTGCATTATTTCTTATGTATACAAACAAAATGTTCATTTCCACCAATTTTTTTCCAGACAACAACAAATATTTGTTTTCTATAAGTCTCTGACATCAGTTTCATTGCCCTGTTAGCTGTTAAGATTGTTTTTATTTTAAATGATATGATACTGAATCACGGTCAGAAATTTAAAATGTAGTTTGGTGTTTTAATAATAAATGTTTGCACTGTTTTCTTCTACTTTCTGGACTGAACTGATTGTTGCTTTCTTTTTATTTTTATTTTTTTATTTTTCCTGAAAAATAACTTCCGATGAGATTAAGGAGGTTTCCACCAGGATCCAGAACAAGGTAAACTGTTTGTTCTCTGCTAAGCTGTGACACTCAGTTAAGTTGTAGCTCTGTGACAGACTTATTTCCTTGCCATATATGTAAAGTCGTCTAGGGAGGGCACTGTAATTTTCTGAGTCATCAACATATTGCTTCCTACAAGAGAGTTTATGATTTATCCATTCTGCAAATAAAATCACCCATTTCATAGCTTTCTAGTTTCTCTTTAAAAAATAAGAAAGAAAGAAAAGATGATTTTAAAATAAATGTGAAGAACAGTCCAGATGAGTTGGTGTGTCCCCCCTGAGGGATAAAAACCAGGATGCTACACGGGCAGTGAACAATCCCCCTGTGCTTCATGTTCCGTGTCTCTTTATTATTATTTTTTCCTCTAGCGAAAGAAGTTGACATTTTCTCTAAAATCCACACTAATGTGTTTGGTCAAAAAATATTTTCTACATCCCTCTTGCTGAAAATATTGAATGAGAAAAGTAAATATAAAATTTTTTTGTGTCAAACACATGCCCAAAAAGCAATATTTTGTTCAAATATAAAGAGTGTTTAAACTACCAAGAGAGTGTACTTAGAATTAGTGTAGAAGTTGTCACCATACACTGGAGAGTCAACCTTGAAATTCTACAAGAATTTCATACCTCTCATTACACATTTATATGTGGGATGTGATATGTTGAGACATGTATTTTAATAAGTAATTGGATACTGACTGTAAGTGGACAGGCCAAACACATTAACCTAAGATTTCATAGATCATGCTGAGGCTTAAAGTACATCTCCTTGTTTGAGTTCTATAAGTAAGTAAAAAAAAAAAAAAAACCCAGAAAGATTTCTAAGTTTATTGGATCAATAATGTTTATTATGGCACTCTCAAGCAAGTATTAATTTTCTGCTTATGAAAATAATGATTAAAACTATACCATAAAAGGTAACTGTGAAATTCATTTCCAATATGCCACCAGTGTTTTCTTGTGTTATCTGAAAAAACAAAAATACAAATCAAAAAGCAGCTTATTTCAGAAAAGGCATTGTATAAAAAAAAATAAAATATAAACCTACTAAAATTTATCACAATTATATCTCAGTGGGTGACTCATTCTGGCCAATAAATGCTAACTTTAAATGTTTTCTTATAGACACAGAGATATCCTGCTTTTCCATAAGTGAACAAAACTGGCTGCAAAGGATAAGCAAGTTACACAAAAAGCTTTCACTAATGGTCACTATCAGGACATAAAATTATTTTTCTAAGTTGAAAACAAGAGTTACTTATAGTGTAACAGAAGCCTATTGTTAATAACCTATAATAGTAATGTACTTACTGGAAGGAGAACACAATTTGTGACTGCCACAGAATTTGGCCTCATAGAAATTTGGCTTTAAAGGCAAGTAAAGCAAAAGCTAAGAGAATAAATGACAGTTACAGCAGCATTCACTAGTGAAGGGAAAGTGTGCGTGTGTGTGTGTGTGTGTGTTTTCTATGTTCTATATGTTGTGTGTATGTGTGTGTGTGTTTCTATGTTCTATATGTTAAGACACAAAGATTATAAATAATCACATAGAGCTAATCAAAAGACAGAGAGACCGATAGAGAATAAAAAAGAAGAAAATAACACTATTAAGTTTGAACTCTGTAATCTAGAAAACATTAATCAGTATCTTACCAAGTTCGGTCAATCAATCAGGTCATTGGTCCTATGAAAGACTCAGAGAAATAATGGCTATGCTTGGATTTTACTCCAGTGTGCATTTGTTCGTAACCAGGTTTTCTTTACAAATTATCAGAATTTCATTAGTTGAAAATTGTACTAGAAGGGACAGGAGAGAGGTACCGAGGGTCAAGATATTAAATAAAAATATGTAGCAGGGGATTGATGAGGAACCGGGGATAGCCACAGGAGAGTTCCAGACTCCAGGAAAACAAGAGGTTTCCAGGACCCACTCTGCATGACTTTAGTGGGTCCTGCACAGATTAGGGGGAGCTAGAACCTGTAGAGACGATCTCCAGTAGACAGACACAGCCCCCAGTCAAGGAATGGGGCCACCCACCCATCTCAAAATTTTAACCCAGAATTGATCCTGTCCAAAGGAAGAAAAAGGATAAAAAATGGAGCAAAGACTGAAGAAAGGGCCATCGGGGACCGCCCCACTTGGAGCTCCATCAAGTCTGCAGACACCAAATCTAACATTGTTTCCTTTGCCGAGAGGCGCTTGCTAACAGGAGCCTGGTGTGACTGTTCCTTGGGAGGTTCCACAAGCAACTGACCAATGCAGATGTGAATGTTGGAGTCAACTATCAGATTGAGCTCAGGGACCCCTGGTCAGGGAGCTGGAGGAAGGACTGGAGGAGCTGAGGGGGTTGCAACCCCACAGAAGAACAACGTTGGCTTGCTGGAAAACCCAGTGCTCCCAGGGACTGGACTGCCAAACAAGGAGTGTACAGGGAGGGGATCCATGGCTCTAGATTCATATGTAGCAGAGGATGGCTTTGTCTGACATCATGGGAGGGGAAGCCCTTGGTCCTGGAGGTTTGATGCCCCAGCGTAGGTGGATGCTGGAGAGGTGAGGTGGGAGTGGGTGGGATGAGTGGGGAAGTACCCTCATAGAGGCAAAGGGGAAGGAGGAGAGGAAGGTTGTGGGAGGAGGGGGCTTTTGAAGGGGTAACCGGAAGTAGGTTATCATTTTGAGATGTAAACGAATGGAATGATTAATAAAAAAGAAATGTATATGGGTTAAAATAGCTCAACTATCAATCCAAAACATTCCAATAAAAATCAGCAGAAAGCACTTACTTAACTTGAATCATAAAATCTAATGTATTTTGTAGGTATCAACATGAAGAAATAAAATGTTAATATGCCAATATAGGAAAAAGACTATCTCAGTGTTAATTTTATTCATAAAAAAGAAGATTTAAAATGTAAACATCAGAAATACAAATGGTCAATGAATAAATTGAAATCATCATTATAGACAGATAGTATAAGATTCCATCTTTCCTCAAATAAACAAAAATAAAATTAACGATAGAAGGACAATGAAGTGGCTCCATTTTGACTATTCCCAGCACACTGATGAATCGTTATTCTGAAGCAAATCACTTCAGATTTTTGTGCTCATATTAAACTTGGTCTTGTGAAACTCTGCCTCAAAACATCAGATGAATTAGAAGTGTTTATCCTTCCCTAAAAATGAGTTTTAGGCCAGGTCTAGACTGTGGAGCAAGCATGTGGGTATAAGTTTAAGAATTTCCTTTTATTGCTTTTGTTTGCTCATCAGTGTTTCACACACTTTCATATTTGGTTATTAGAATATTAGATATCACATATATGTGTATATATATATGTATATATATGTATATATGTATATATGTATATATGTTATATTATAATGCATGTTTTATATAAATTAATATATATATATAAATAAATCTGTAGATATATGATTATATGCATTACATATATGTATATATAAAATCACTATAACATAAAAGTAAAGGATGTAAGGGTCAGGGCCTGGTCCCACTTAACATGGGACACCAGCTAGCACTCTATCTTGTTTAGGGGCCATAAGTTCCAGTGAGGTTTTCTTAGCCCAGGGACCTGAGCACTTACAGGCTTGTTGTTTTATTTGCCCCTGCGCCCCAGGCTAGAACTGACTAACAGCTCAGGAGAAGAGAGCAGCAGTGAGATCATAACTCTGCCTGTAGGAATTTGCCCTCCAGTTCTGGCAGGCTTTGTTGTTTTATGAATGCCTTCAGTGATTTTTAAATATTTTATTCATCTTTTGTAGTTCTTTTCAGCTGCAGGTCGGTCTCCTGCCACTAGGTCTGTTGAAGTAGAGTTTTCTGATCAACATCAGCTTTTATCCTTAAGTTTTATGTACATCTTTTTATGTGTATGAAAGAGTATATATATATATATATATATATATATATATATGTAGATATATATAGTGTATAAATTTTATACTGTGTATTTCTGCAATATAAGAATTACTTATGAAATATATTTTATAACTAGTTATTTATTACTGTATTAATATCATAAATTTTGTACAGATAATATAGATTAGGCAATTTTACAACTTTTAAAAACGATACTATATTAATTCAGAAAACAGTGGTTAGGTTAACAAAACTATTATGTTAAATTGATTGCTGACATACTTTTATAATAATAGTTTATACATTTATAAAACTAACTGTTAAAATGTGACTTTAATTTTTAACTATCCGGCAAAAAATTCAGCAGAAATTATTATAGTTGGTCTTTCTGATTCATGACTTGAAATCTGTTCATAACTGTACAAAATTATTATTTTTAAAACTGTTATAATATGAAGAAAGCATCATTAGTTTTTTTTCCATGTATCTTAAAGAGTACAGACAAACAGCATTAGTACACGCATAATTAATTTCTGATATGTACAGGAAGGCTTCAGTCCCAGTTTCACCTGATACAGCTGGCGCATCAACATCTTTGGGTATAGGGCCTGAAAGTAATTTTTGAAACTGATAATGGAATACTATAATTACTTTAGAAGTGGTTGGTTTTTATTTAGTCAGATTAACCATAGAATTCCAGCCACAACTTGATGGTTTTAAATTCACTGCACCATGCTTGGAAGAACCAGGAGGGAAAGAAGGAATGTTCATTGGTAAAAAAGATGAAGAAAATAGAGAAGAAAATGAAGATGGGGTCAGAGAAAGAAAGAGATGTGTATATAAAAGATAAAGGAGATTCAGTAAGTCAGAAACATGTAAGTAGCAAGGACAAAAATAAAAATGATGGTGCAAGCATTATAGAAAGTGTGTCTGGACACTTTTTGATGTTAAAGTATATTATCAATGTAGTAGTGCCACAAAGAGTATAATTCCTTCTAAGACAAATACAATATTTTCTAAAACAAGAAATTTTTAAAAAATAAAATTTGGAATTTCAAGGTATAAAATGTAAATTTATTATCAGGAAGTCAATGGGAATGGATATGAAAAATTATATATAGAAGCTGCATCTAATTAACATATCTTTTAATCCAATATCAGTAAAAAAATACCTGTGTTACATTTAGAATAAAACATGGGGCACAATTAACCAAAAAAAGTAAAGAGAATAAGTACAAATTAGTGCATTCCTAAAGGGAATACAATATATGAGTTCCTTATAACTCTGAGGTAAACCACAAGTATTTGTGAAACACTTCAAAGCATTCCTACAATGTAAAACAAAGGGAAAGGCCATTAGACTAGACACTAGTCATATAAAATATACTGTTAACGATAGAAAGCCTAAATAAGAAAGTATTTGCCTAATATCTAGAGCCTTATTGTAATATTATTACAGTATGTGACTTTTTTTTTCCTGATTACCTGATAAAGGAATATCATCAATGCATTGAAATGAATGTGAAAACTTTTGTGGAAATATATTTAAAAAAATAATGTTTATGTTGTGTTTTGAATAGATGTAACTCCAGTATATGCATATTCTTAAATGCTTTGTTCATAGCAATAGCACTTTCTGGAGTTGGTGTGGCTTTGCTGAAGGAAGTGTGTCATAGTAAGGGCAGTATTCCATGCTCAAGCTATATCTAGTGGCATGGTTCTCCCTGCTGCCTTAGAATCAGGAGATAGACCTCTTGTTCTCGTCCAGCATCATGTCTGACTGTACACTGCCATGCTCCCTCCCATGCTGAAAAATAGACTAAAACCTCTGAAACTACAAGCCAGCATCAAGTAAGTGTCTTCCTTTATAAGAGTTGCTTTATCATGGTGTCTCTTCAGAGCAATAAAGCCTTAATGAAGACAGGTCATTAATTAGGAATGGAGCAGAAAACATGTTTGGAGTACTCGGATGATCACTAAATGAATTAAGTAGGTAGAAAAAATATGGAAAAGCCACACACGAAAAGAGTACAGTGCCTTCAGGTGAGTAAAAATGAGTGCTATACTGGTAAGCAACGAACAAACAAAACAAAACAAGTAAGCAACAAACAACTCAGTCTATGGAGAAAATATTAAGGAAATCCATGATGTGAAGAGAGAACTGGGAACAATACGAGAGCTTTAAAAGGAAAAGGAAGGGAGATTACTACAGAAAAAAGGGGAGGGGGAGAGAAGGGATTGATTACATTAAGGATATTTGATAATGCCTAAGAAAATCATTATTACTTATTTTGAAATTACTTATAATGAATTATTATAAAATTACTTAGAATGCATATAAAGGTTTACACAAACACATGCATATAAGTTTAACTGGAGTTTTGCCCAGTAGAATCTGAGCACAAAGCCTCTTCACAGAAGACCAGATAGTGCTATTTAAACTGCCAAGGCAAGACACAGTAAATAGTCTCAGGTAGCCATGACACCTATGAAGCACAAAAGGACCAGCTCTGCAAAATATTCCTACTGGTGCAATAGTGGCACTCATAACTTTGCAGTAAACTGTAACTCTCTCCTTGGACTTAAGGCCTGCCTAAGTATTATCCTGAAAACTTTCTCAATGACTGGGATCTGAATGAGATCATGAATCTCAATCATGAATCTACCACTACCACTTTATTAGACCAGCATAATTCTTTAATCTAAATACTTATTTTTATACCCACGAGTAAATTGTAGGGTTAAATCTCTGTTTTTCAGGATACCAGCACTCCAGATCAGTAGTATTAGGATACCAAACACAAATTAGCAGTGGTGGCATGATCCCACATAAACAGCCGCTGGAGCTACCAGCACCAGCAAGGATGTCAGGAGAAGTTCTCTGAGATCCGCAAAGACAAGGACTAAGGGAAGACCAAGGGAGTTTTGCAAAGCTAGTTGTGCAAGCCCACAGTCTGTCAGTTGAGTCTTATATATACTCTCTAAACATCACATGTCCTCCCATGGCTCAGCAAAACAACAGGTGAGTCGGCCTCAGCAAAACAACACATGAGTTTGCATCGCATGATATATCTAGAAACTTCCACTCAGACATAAACCATTAAAAAAAAAACCCACAATTTTTCAAATTTCAAAAGATTGACAAATTATGGTATGCCTACCCCTAATGTATTAATCTACAATAGAACTCCTAAACTTATGTTCAGAGAATATCACTGAAGAAGGGATGTAAAGTATGCAAAAGCCGAAGGACCAAAAGCCCACTGAAATTATGATTCATAGATATGACAGGATGGCCCCACCCATAATGTGGGATAGTAGACCAGGCCAAGAAACTTGGTAAGGGTGAGCGGATTCAGAGTCCTGAGTCCTCCTCGGCACCCAGGCACCTCCCCTGAGATGGTATGCAGCTTCCTGCTCCCTACTAGATTCCTGGCCTGGAACAAGCGCCATACTCCCCAAATAAGGAAATGTGACCTGTGGTCGCATAGCCCCAAATAGAGGTCTCCACGCTAATGAGGTATCTAGAGGCCCTGAGGTTTGGCAAATAAGTTTCACTTCCTAGACATTCCTTCCTGAGAAAGGTATTTATCTCTGGTCCACCCTGAGAAGTTGTTATGCGTCCATTTTTCACAAACAACAGACAATATACAGTATGGGATAAATATGGACCCCTGCGGGGGAGCATGGAGAAGACCTTCATGTACAGAGCTGTAACTTAAGTCTCCCATGGAGTACCTCTCTGTGCTTCCAGACAACCAGTGCTAAGCTAAGAACAGTCACACATGAGCTAAGCCTGAGTCCCTATTTCTCCAGGCCTGGCATAGTCATGGGTCATGGACCCGAAATTCATTCCAGACTCCTGTTTTAGGCATCCCGTCTTGGACTGGATCCTTGGGAGTCTGAGAACCCCAGATTCAGCCGGCCTCCTGAGTGGTGTCCTAAAACCCAGTACCTAAAGCAGCAGTACAGGGAGACTCAGTCAAGCACTCCCCACAATCTCCTTCCCAGCTGAAGGGTGAACACCAGGGACCCACAACAGGTGTCTCCACATATTCTGCACTCCCAAACTGTGTGTCTCACACTGCAGCGATGGGGTAGAATGCAGTCTCATACCACAATACCATAACAATTTGACTGTTAAAACAAAATGAGAAAAATATGAACACAAATAACCATGTTAACTTTAACACTGAAGGTGGGTTAATCATGAAGTGATATTCCTAGGATGTTTAGCTGCTATTTAGGCAACTTGTGATTACGGAGTGAAGGAGAATTAGTCTGTCCTAGGAATGAATGCCATAAGTGGTAATACAATTTCAATTACTCATACCCTGAATCATATTTGTTCAGCAACCACGGATGGGCACAAATTGTGTGTGTGTGTGTGTGTGTGTAAAAAGAAAAAGTGGCCATAAATTGCAAAGGAATTAAGGGGAGGCATGGGGTGGGTAGGAAAGAGGACAGGAGTGGTATAGAAAAGTAAGGAATTATCTATTCATCTTCTAAATAAAATTAAAATTGAAAGAAATGTAGTATACTGGATTGCAGTAGACCATCTACCTATAGGCACACGCATGTGCTCCTCTTACTTGGGAGATGGACTAGCCGCAAGAAAAACCTAAATTCTCAGTGTATGGAGGCAAAATTTCTAAGAATAGAGTCCTTAGTGGAAAAAAAAAGATAAGCATAAATTATTTTTGACTGTCTTTGTTTCCAGGAAAATCTAATTCACATCTTATTTATTTATTTCATGTGTCAATTCTGGAAATCATTCTCAATTGACATAGAAAATCAGACAGCAATTTTAAAAACTGTCTAATCATTAAAAACCATTCAATTTCTAATATTGTGAATGTATTCACTTTTAGATATTTTTCTTAATAATTATTCTGAGTGTCTATAATAATAAAGACAGTGAAAATAGTCTTTTACTTTGAAAATCTGAGCTAGCACTCTTAGACAGACCATGTTATTTTTTCTTTGCATGTATCAAAACAGACTTCTGACCTTGGACAGATGGTCAGACCATAATAATAAGCTCTAGGAAGTCAAGGTTATATTGTAAAATTAACTAACACTCACCAGTGAGCTTCCTATGAAAAACTGTAAAACAATAGGCTTCACACTGTCACCTAAAATAGTGGTTATTTCTATTTTTATCCAATACAAAATTTCCTGGCTTTTGATATTATTAGTCCTAGAATTGAGCCCTTATGCTTTGTACTTCCATGAAAAGTGAACAAACAAACAGAACTATTTTAAAACCCTAGTGTCATGATAGGATATTTTCCTAGTCCTCCTGTGACAGATTGTCCCACAGAGTTGTCCTCCTCGTAAAGCTTAATAATTCAGCTTATTGAACTCTAATTCTGGTGCTGCTAAATGATGACAAAATGTTCTGAGTGTGGCTTCCCTTGTAAAGAAACACCTGCACCTGCCTTCCTTTCCACTTCAATATTACTTCCTTAAAATTGTGAAGGATGATTTTTGAAAAAAAAAAAACAATGTTTATTTTATTATATCTCTAAGTACTGAAATGGGGACATTTTTAAAGTGAAAAACTTATAATCTGTAGCAAGTATTTTTAAAGGACGTTTGTTAAGCCCTTTAATAGCTGAAATTATAGGTTAATTATCCAAATCTCTTGATAATATTCACTGCCTCCAGGTATGTTTAACTTCTTGGAGAAGTGGTTTAAATTGTAGAACAAAAAAAAAGACAAGCAATTAGATGTCCTAAAGTGATTTTATCACCTAATCTTTTCATCAAAAATAGATCTGGGAGAAGAAAAATGATGGAAAGGATAGTAGTGAGTATTATATTTCATGATTAAGCACCATAGTTGCAAACTAGGAACACAAGGTTCATAGGTTAAAATGTTTATGAAAAATATTAAAATTTTCTCAAAGTCTGCAATGTTTTCAGATCTCAGTTTTGTGTTCACTATATCTAATGTACTTTATTAATGTTTTATAAGTTTCATGAGGTAATTTTGACAAAGTGAGGTGTTTTAACAAGTGAATATGAAGGTACCAAAATACTGTGATAGGAAAATATACACATCAAATACTAATACACCTTTTTCCTATTGTATGATAGGTAAGGCATTGATTCGACTCCTCAAATCTGTCATTAAAACCAACAAGTATAGTCTTGTGAACCCATGAGTACTATTTGTGCTCCAGATGTGTACCTGGTGTTTCTGATGTTATTGTTACTATAATGAATATTCAGGACTACTCTCCACCCTCCTGGTCCCACCAATAAGGCAATAGTAGATGTAGAAAATATGAGCAGAAGAACTATTTATGCTGTTTTACTTTCAGGATACTTGATAGAACACCAGAGAAGTGTAGTTACATTTCTGTTGCAACACTGTTCTCCTCTAAATTTCTATAACAGTATTAAAGCTAATAGGAAACACAGCCCCAACATTATGGATAATCTGTTACTAGTTAAGCATTGTCATAATGATGGAAACAGAATCCCATTTCCCAGGGCAGGGCTGGTTAAACATGTCATACCTTTGTTCTAAAGATCTCATATCTTTTCCTCGGAAATATAACTATATGCAGAGCTACTCTGGATGATATTAATATTCAGAAGGGGTATATTTCTAAGCATTTACACTAATAAACAACTTTGAGGAGGATAGACACTCTCAGAATCACAATTTGAGTGAAATGATACACTCTAGATAAAATATTCATGAAATTCTTTGTGATATTTAATGAGAAAGCATAAAGTTAAATAGAAATGTAAAATGACCTTCAGCTACAGATCTATACAAACAGCAACACATCTTCAGTAGAGAATTTATCACTGATATATTCTTGCTTTCCTTAAGTTTACTATTTCACACACAAAAAAAAAACAAGATAAACTATTACTCAGCACATATCAACTTAAGTGATTTAACTAATTACCATCCCACACTTTCTAAATCTAAAGTTAGTATGACTAATTATTTCTGGTCTTAGAACTTTTTTTGTCTTAATAGTTATCTAGCATTTTCTTTAATATGCAAGACAAATTTTGTACTTGAACATTTTCTATTATGTTTTATTTCTAGGCCATAATAATTTCTGAGATGGTTATTTTTATTATAAAATACACATGGGTCAGTTGTGATAAGAGAAAATATTTATATGTTGTTTTAAATTTTGTATGATGAGCAAACAAACATTAAGTAGACGTAGTACTTTGCACAAAATTACCAATATTTAAGCAGCTTAGAAGAATTTAATTAGGGATTACATATATAATAAGAAGAAAAGAAATATGTCCTCATTATATTCACAAATTTTTCACAACATAGTGAATTCATGTACAATTTACTATATGTGTGATATGTGAATAAGAAAATTAAAAATATCCTACAATATATTAGAGAACAGTGAAATGATCATCATGAAAACAGATACATGACAAAAAGTTATGCCAATAAATTACAAATTATAAAGCATAAATTATAGTTTATGCTAACAAATTAGCATAAATGTAATATAAATCACACAGCCATGCATATGCCATTAAACGATTATGCAACAGGTAGATGATTTGGAATGAAACCCCAAAGACTTCTCCATAACCAAAAGAATAAAACATAAAATCTGTCCTGTAAACAAGAAAACACAGGGGCAGGGATGGAGCCAAAGATTGAGGGAATGGCCAACTAATAACTAGCTCAACTTGAGACCCATCACTTGAGACCCATCCCATGGGCAAGCACCAATCTTTGACACTATTAATGATAATCTGTTATGCTTGCAGATAGGAGTCTAGCATGGTTGTCCCTCTGAGAGGCTCCACCCAGCTACTAACTCAGACAGATGCAGACACCCATAGTTAAATAGTAGATGGAGTTTGGGGTCTGCTATGGAAGGTCAGAAGGAAGGATTGTGACCTCTAAGGGGATAGAAACTCCACAGAAAGACCAACACAGTCAACTACCCTGGACCCTTGGGCTATCAGAGTCTGAACCCCCAACCAAAGAACATCCTGGACCTAGGACTCCATGTACATATGGAGCAGGATGTGCAGCTTGGTCTTCAAGTCGATACTGAACAACTGTGGCAGGGGCTATTCCCGAAACTGCTGCCTGTCTGTGGGATATGTTCTACCTGGCCTGCCTAGTCTGGCCTCAGTAGAAGAGAATGAACCAAAACTCAGAAAGACTTAATGTGGCAAGAGTCAGGGATAGTCAAGCGGCCCCACCTACTCAGAGGAGAAAGGGAAGGAGTAAGAGGGAAAGATTGAGGGAGGGGAGTGACTGGGAGGGAGGCAGTGAGTGGAATGTAAAGTGAATACATAAAATAATAATAATAATAATAATAATAATAATAATAATAATAATAGTGCCAAACAAAAAAAGAATTAAACATCACTTTTCATGTTTATTTTGTTTGCAAGGAAGCTTTAAAATTGTACTTTTATAATTTGTTTCTCAAAGTTTTCAAAGCTGTGCAAACTTACGGAATAGTGAGTTTCTCCACTGTTTTTTAAATTAAACTTTATCTTCCTAAGACAATTATACTCCCAGAGAAGCCAAGTATTTTCAACTCAGTTTGTATGATTGTCCTATTTAAAGTTAATATACAGCCCTACTGATAATAACAGAGCAAGCCAGAGGGTTCTTTCTAACTGTGATTTAATCATTTGGTTTCCCAGAGTCCAGCATATAGATAACAAACTAAGTGTTGATACTGTTCTAACCCATTTTGCCCTCTAAAAGCAGTTCATAGTAAACTGGATGATAACTAGTCTTCAAACATAGACTTTCCAGTTTGGGGGAGACTTAGCACATGTAATCAATTGCATTATACAATAGGTGTAAGTGACCTTATTTTGAAAAATGCATGAGAAATCAATAACTGGAGATCAAGTTTATGAATACTGTAAGGTGTTGATAAGAAAGGAAATCAAATGTGCTTTAATTAATATCATGACTGGACCACTAGTAGTGAGTTCCTTCATTTCTTAGTGGCTCTAATCCAAAATAGATTAGATTGGCTCTGCATTTGCTTGGAGCAACAAATATCTGTATCCCAAAATGTATTTTGAATTAAAAAAATATAATCCCACTTGTTTCTCAAGTGCAAAATAAGTGATTTTTTTCAGTATATAAATTGTTTTTTGTGTTCTTACAAAATAAGACCTATTACATTTTAAGATGATTTCAGAATTTGGTGAATATTCCACAGTTGACTTTTGCAAAAGACATTTCACCCTATGAGCAAGTGAATAATAAAATTACTTCTTATAATGCTCTGTGTTCAGTAGCTTAATGGTAATTTTCACTTTAGGAACTAGTAAGATGATGCTAACCTAAAGATTTGCAATTCCTCAGCATTTCTTCCTTCCTGACTCCTTCCCTTCAGATGTCTTTATAAAGACAAAAATATTCATTTCATCTTAGAGTGAAGCTTACAAGTTAATAAAGCACAAAGTGGGGTTTTATGCTGATTCAGAAATAACTGGGTCTTATTGAAAGTTTGTTTATTCAGCATTATCAGGGGTTTCTCAACCTTTGAGACTATGTACTTTACAAGTACCAATTGCCACTTTGTCATTTAGAAAACGTCATTTGGTATTTAGAAAAAAGTCAATTTGTAATAAAACATACATTGCATAAGAATACACATTATAAACTATTCAGACACTTTGTCGTTATAATATGTTGGAGAACACTGTACGCTCTCTCATCTATAGTTAGCATACATACTACAATGAAAAGACTAAATATGTAAAGTTCATTTATTCTCATCTCAAACATAAAAAGTTTTATGAAAATTGTTCTCCTTGAATAGATTTCATTTTAATTTCAAAAATACAATCAGAAATATAATTTAATGCATGTTTCAACAAATATATAATTTTAACAAATACATACATGAAACAATGCCAATTTCTAACTTATAATTTTTTGTAACCTTTCTTTCTTCATTCTTCAAATATTTGTAAGTTTCAAACATGTATATAAATAATTCTGTCTCATTCAACCCTCATGTACATTATATACTAAAAAGCATATATAATATATTATATATCAATATATTAATTATATATAACATATAATAATTAATATATTAATTATTAATATATTATATAATATGACAATTAATATCATTAACATATTATATATAACATATATGTATTAGAGAGAGAGTGAAAAAAAGAGAGAGAAAACAAATTTAGGTAAATAGGGAATTGGGCACAATCTGAGAGAAGCTAGGGACAGAAAATATAATCAAAACATATTGCATAAAACTTTTTAATTAAGAAAAAAATTAAAAATGAGAATAAAAGTTTTGGACACTTTAAACTCCGTTATTTTTCCTTTCTCTCTCTCATTCTGCTGCAACCTTTAGTTCACTAAACAAATCCACTTGTTAATGTCGTTATGACTGTAAACAACATGAGCATAATTAGAGTCTTGAAAAAACATGATTCGGAGGTTGTTGGCTTCAACTCTATCTTAAAGAAAACAGCTGAACAGGGGCAGGAAGAAAGGGAAGCCCATAAGATGGAGCAAAGTGTTCTAGGCAGCCAGGGGGCAGTGAACTTGCTGCAACTCTAGCTGTATTTTTTTTAAACTTTCTTTAAACTTCTTTTTCTTTCATTTTTATTTATTCTTGTCATTAGTAATATGATTAGAACTTTAATTTGGCAAGAGACCAACTGATTGTTTGTTTGATTGATTGTTGCTTTTCACAATAGTGGGAGGTGATTCTAGGCTCTCTTGTATGCAACACAAGTGTTGTAGTACTCGTGAGCAGCATGAGAATTATAATATTCCCCAAGTGACTAAGCCAGTGTATTTGAATCTTACAGTATTATATGTTAAATATGAAGTGAGATTAAATGGTTCCACCCCTAAGGAACAAATAGCAATGTCTTTGAGTTAGGACATCATATCTATGTTCTAAGTAGATATTTCTAGATATTTTCCTTTGTAATAGCTTTAGTGTAATTTTATTATTATTGGAACAAGAGAGATTTATTTATTTTTCCCCTTTATTAAAAATAGACTGTTTTCTCATATAATATATCCTGATTACTGCTTTGTCTTCCTCTATTTCTTCAAGTTTTTCCCTCCTCCCCCTCTCATCCAGATCCACTTCCTTTCTATCTCTGAACCAAGAATAACAAAATAAAATATAATAATATAAAATAAAAAACATCACATTGAAGTTGGACAAGGCAAATTCAACAGAAGGAAAAGAACCCCAAGAAAAGGCATGTAACTTTTAAAAGTTTAAAGAATGTTAAATTTTATTTTCTACTTCTTTAAAAATGTGTCTAATTTTGACTGTAAATTCATGATACATTTAAGGTAAAGAAACTACCATAAAAGTATTAATTATACAATTATTTGGTAAGATTGGATCAAGGGAATTGTTACTTATTTTGTAAGATGTACTTTTTCTCTTTTGTGTCTTTTGTGCTCTGTTAATTGAGAAAAAAAATCAGTCATAAAAGAAAGAGATAGCCTGAGTGTATTCAAATTAAATTTTATTAATGAACAATTAACTGTGAATGTCATACAAGTTGCATTTATTACAGAGGATATTTTTTAATTTTAGTATTTTACAATCATTGAAATAAACGAAGAAACAAAACACAGGTTTAAACCCCGCCCCCAGTCCAAAGCCATGAAGCCTGATTGGTCAGAAGCTTACAGAAGCGTGTATATATAATAGAGAAAGGTAGACTAGAGGATAGTGAAGAACATACTTATGGGAGGAGCCTGTGGCTCCTAAGGCGATAGTGAAGTCATGTCAAGTGCTGCTACCAAGGGCCATGGTCCAGTCCATGGCTCTGTAGCAGCCTGTCCTACTATCATCAATAGCAAGGCAGATGTTTCTGGTCAGGGCTGCTGCTTAGGGGGTTGTTTCTTATCTGAGGGCTCCACAGAGCAGGCTCAAAACCCTAGCCTGGGCATCTTCGGAGAGCTGGACCTGAAGATATAAGAGCAGGAGATTTGACTCTGTGCTTTTCCAGGCTGCAGTATGCAGAGTAGTGGCGGCACCTAGTCCAGGAAGCACAGTAGAACTGACCCTCGTTGATGGATTTGTTTGTGAGGTGGCCCTGGGGATGTATGTATGGTAGGGCTGGCCCAACCACTTGTCTACCATGTGGCAGCGTGGGCTAGAGAGAGAGTGTCCCCTTCCTCCCTTCTTTGCTACCTGTGGCAAGTGGGAGAGCTGGCCCTGAACCTTGGTCATGAGATCAGGAGAGGTGTCCTTGTTCCTGACCAGCTGCAAAACTTGAGAGAGCAGATCCTGCAGCTAGCCTGCACAAAAACAGTACGCTTTGCCTTGGTTGCATGGGTTGTGAGTGGCCCAGACCCTAGGGCATGAAAGCAGCAGAGCTGGCCCTGAACTTTGCTATCTGAGGTATTGGGCGAATTAGCCAGGGCCGGTGCGAGAAAACTCACCCTGGTGGTGGGCCTGTGAGAAATCTGGCAGGCTGACCAGCTCAGATACCATGCAGGCCTAGATCTAGGACTTTGAGTTGGCCCACCCTAACGTCTACCACATTGATAAACTACTGGAATTCATAACAGAATTGGTCCTGTCAGATCCAAAGCTGCAGGTTCTCTAAGACACAGGACAATAAAATGATATCCAGGAGGAGTACCTGTGAGAATTCAGCATAGATAGTGTAGCAGAAGCCAGAGGCCTCAACCAGACCAGTGACTCATCAATGAATACTTGCCAGCAAAGTGTGGACCAAAAGCATATACTGTGGGACACACTGTGGTATAACAAGATATATATATATTATTTTGGGGTGAGGAATTTCAAGAACTGGAGGTGGTTTCAAAGGGGGAGAGAGATGACTGGGATTGAGGTGCATATTGTGAAAATCAGGAAGCATCCATAAAACATTAAATAAAAATTTAAATAACAGGTTGATAAGATAGCTATGCTGGTGAGTGGACCAGCTGAGTCTTCAAACCTGAGACCGACTGATGTACACTGCTGAAGAAGACAACTCAACTCCTGTGAACTGTCACTTTCTACACTCACAGTGTGCCACATCTAAACACAAACATGTGTACCCATGTACGTAAGCATATGGGTGCATGTGAACACACATACACACAATTTTAGACATAATAAAAATGCTCAAATATGAAAATGTAGTCCAACTTGTTAACTGGGTTTGTTCAAAAATTCTGCCTGACTTTCCTACTGCCACTCTAGAAAGATGTCATAATTTTAGTGCTTCAAAACACTAGAATTGTATTCTCTCAGAGTTCTGGAAAGAACCAATGTGAAAACTATTCCACCAGGAAGAGATGAAGGTGTTGGCAGAACTTTGACGCCTACAGAAGAAATGGCAATGTTTCATTCTTCTCCCTTCTACCTTCCAATATCTTCTGGCATTTGCTTTCATATCTTTATTTTTCTCTTCATAATTGGTCCCTAGTGTGATGTCCTTTCCTCTGCCAGAAAGCTCTACTTTCTCCCACCAGTATCTTTCTGGTAACTAATTATTCTGGTATGCTTTATAAAAGAAAAAGCCATGGAAGATTTCTTCCTGGATTTGACAAAATTTTTCAACAAGGAAGAGATAGTTAAATACTCCAGGAACACAGGATACCATTAATGTAGCTTTAGAAGTAAAAACCAAGTAAACAGAAACAAATTATAAAAGTGGATTTTGGCTGTCAGTGATGTTTAGTTCATCAGGGAAGGATGTAAAATGGAGAGACAGGTGACCTGAGACTGAGGAGGCAGGCATGGCAAAGGTGTTATTGCAAGTCAAGCTAAGAATGCTAATGGCAGTAATTTCAGGATGTGGGTGAATACATTGGTCGTTTTGGTTTAATTTCTACGTATGTTCAACATGTTCATATGTACCAATATGTGCCAGTGACCTTCCTGGCACCTACAAGGTTTCCAGGTCTGAAAGGCAGCAATGGGGACATTGGCAACTGGGGTGGCAGAAGTTGCAATGGCTGGGTCAAAAGTAGCTCACTTTTGATAATATTTACCTTTCTTAAACTCTTTGCTATTCTAAGGCCAAATGCTACTGGTTTCTAGTAACTGACTCCTGCTGTGTTGTAGTACAGTGCTAAAACTTTAACTCTTTATGCTTAAATAAGCACTAGGGAAAGAGCATTTCTTACTGTTTTGTGCCAAAACCTTAACTCTTTCTTACTGTTCTGTGCTTAAATAAGTGCTAAATTCTGGCAAGTGAAAACATGCTGTTTAGCAACAGGGGATTGAGTCATAGCTCTACCGGTTGTGCTCTTTTCTCTGGTGAGGTCAGGCAGAAGTCAAATGACAAAGAGTGAGCTTGTTAACTCTTTTGAACAGAGAGAAAAGAAAGGAAAGGAAAAAAAACCCACTAACACAGACCACACACAACGCTGGGTGAAACAGAAATGGCTGTGCCCATACATTTGGATGAATGGATGGATGGATGGATGGATGGATGGATGGATGGATGGGGCAGAGTCCCCCAAGCCACAAACATTATTTCTTTTCTCTGGTCTTTTTATACTTTCGTAGACAAAAGTTCTTTAGATAATTACCTCATAGATAAAATGTTACTCAAAATGGAAGTTACAGAAAGATGTTAATACTGAATTCAAAGCAGTGTTTCATTCTTGTAGCCGCCAGCAGCTACAGGAACCCGGTTCACCTGAGAGGAAGTCTGGGAATGAACGGGAATGGAGGGCGAGAGAAACGTGGGGCCAAGACAAAGTTCTCTGATCAAGGCCCAAAGTTTAATATTTTGCTATCACATATAAAGGGGAAGCCCCGTCCCCCAGAGTCTCTTCTGGGTTCAACCCAGGGGCTGGGTTAGGAGATAGCAGTCCAGAAGGTGTCAAGGCTAGCTCAGCAGGCGGTCCATTCTTCTTAGTTCTGTAGCAGACTGTAGGGAACCAAGGCTGGCAAGGCAGTGCCTCTCCTAGGTCCAATGCTGTTTGGTCTATTGTGGTAAAAGGCTCGCAGGCCTGCTCAAGCCTGGAGGAAGGGCACACATTCTATATGCTCCTTATAAATTCAAGGCAACAATTTCATATGACCTGGCTTTATCATAGTGTACATCTTTGATTTAATCCTTGAATCTGACGTAGAATGAATTTTTTTTTCTTAATCATAAATTTGTCCCAAGCCTATTTCTCTTTTTTTGTGTAATTATGAAAGCTCACTGTATTCCCTTTTGTGCAGGCCTTTACTTACTAAGGGGAGTGGGCACATTCTATTCCTGACTCTAACTTTATTACAGCTTTCTAGTAAAACAAGTAAAACCATCTCTTAAATCTTTCTTCCTAAGATCATTTAAATCCAAACTAGGAACTCTGTAAAATCATTAATTTATCTAAAAAAGCAGTAATTCGTAACATTGATTTTTTTTTTTTTATGTTAGTCTGCAGGAAGCGTGCTCAATAGCATAGGCTAATGCCCAGGAATTCTTTAGCAGTGTAAGAGTGATAGTAAAGGCATATCAGCTGTAAGAAGCCATCCTGAGATAAGTCGCTTGGGGAACTTGGCAGCTTTATCCTTTCCTACAAGGTTCCTGACAAATATAGAAACAGTAAAGTTGGTTACTGCAAATAATCCTGGCTATATTTAATGATGTTTCTTCCCAAGGGATGAAATGATAATAAAAAAAAAAAACACATAGTAGATTATATTATCCTTGATTATACTATATTACAAATATTTGAAAGGAAAAAAAAAGTATGAACTTAATAAAGATAACATTCAGGAATCTGAGCACACAGAACATGGATAGCACTGGCAGTGGTGAGTAAGCACCTGGCCAAAGCGCCAAATGCATTGTCTTGTACACCAGCTTGGTTAAATATATTAGGTACTTTATAAGTTATAGCAAATGATATAGTTCCCTACTATGGGCCTCTAAGATGAGTAATGAAGCATTTACCAGACACAGAAAAGTAGTCTGCTAAAGCAAAACAGCCAAACTAAAAGAGTTAAACCTTAATCAATTTCAGTAAATATGAACTATACACAAAAGGATGCATATAGAGTAAAGAAGGGGTCCTCCTACTCCATTTTTACCAAGGTAAGATCATGTGGAAGCATTCTGCAGTTTTTTGCATGCTATAGTATGGGTAGATCTAAACGTGGTAAACGACTGGGCATAAAGTCAGAATGCTAAAATAAATAAATAAATAAATAAATAAATAAATGTTCTTAAATTGATGGCTCCTTCTTTTCAAGAGAAATAAACGGAAGAAGAATGTATTTTTTAACGCCACATGTTTTTATTTAAAGATGGGATTTTTCTAAGCTCTGTTAAAGTAGTAAATAACCAGATGGGCCAAGAAGGTCAAGTCTTTGATTGTGGTTCCATTAGCCAGTACAATGCACTGAAAGGCTTTGTCTCAAAGTATGTTCAGAGAGGGCAGGTTGCCCTAGGCAGCTTACCAACAAAGATTTCTGGAAATTGTCAATAATCCAGTCTAATAATCACAGAAGGTCAAAGTCTTTGGGGACAAATATAATTATTAAAAATATGGTCTAATTTCACTCTTATATTAATTTTAATAATTGAGAAACATGTGTTAAGTTGTAACTATAGAGTAAAATGTGTACCTATTCTAAAGAGTAGAGTAGGGATTTGAGAATTTTTAAAGATTTACTAGTAAAAACTGAAGAAACACAATCAGTCCAAATTGAATGACAATGAAAAGACGAGAGAATCAGAGGCAGGATCTTGGAGACAATATTTTTTCTAATGATATTTTGAAGACATGCTTAATAGACAGAGTAAATGACATTTTAAATTCCGAGTTTCACATCAATGTACGTTGTCAGATTATAATTGATAGAATAGACAAGATAATACCATGATGAATTGAAAACAGGCACATCCAACAATTCACAAAGAGTAACACAGAATGCTTCGCATAAGCAATATAGAGAAAGCAGGGAACTAACACGGCACAGTAAATTAATGTCAACTCTTTATGCCTTTGCACAAATTTTTCTTTTATTTAATTTAAAAAATCAACTTGATTATGAAATAGTACATAAACTAATCCTTATTTCAAAGACCTTGGCTTTATGGTTTGTGACAATATTGATGAACTTGGAGCAATATTGCTAGATCAAAGTTCAGTACATGGTTTCAGTTAATACACAAGGTGATAAAACAGGAAGACATCAGACTAGTGATTTAGAATAAAGGGAAGGGGACCCTTGTGAAACATAAATTAAGGTTTTGCAAACCAGCTTGGCATTGTAATTAGATATATCTGTCTTCAGGATGACATTAATATGCAGTTTTTTCAGTCTTCTATGATACCCCATTAACTGAGGATTTTACTTTCTGGTGCATTTATCAAACATTGCATAACTGATCTCAACAACAAAACATCCAAGTTTAGCAAATTAAAAGTTACTTGAAGTTTGACAAGAAAGAAAAAAATCCTGCTTTGTTTCTACCCAGGTTTTTCTGACTATATTTAATTAAAGAGTCCATTATTCACAGCATGTCCATTAATTTCCTTTGGACCAAGTGTGAATTTCTTTCTAAAGCCAAGCGTGAAGTTCTGGCCATCAGTAGAGATAAATTGGCTCAAGTTGCTGGAATATTAAACTCTTTGGTCAGAAAACAAAACATAAGGATCCCAGAATAATTTCCTAGCAGTACACACACAGCCACTATATTTTCTAAGAACCAGGAGGGCAACAAAATCAGGAACAAAATACACATCAAAAAGAAAGGACCAGATGTCAGCACCTGGAATCACAGTCTTTTCTAAACACAAAGCTGGACAACAACGTTAAAAAAAAAAAAATCACTCAAGAACAGTCCATAGAATGTGTCTTCACTAGAGGCCAGCAACACTATCATAATAGGCTCTGAGTATTGCATCATATCTGAAGCACAAGGCAAAGACCTTTAAAATGCTGTCATGAATATGAGCTCTTAAAGAGGAAATGAATCCCTTAAAGAAATTTGCGTAAATACAAACAGTGGTAGAAAGTGAATAAAGCAATTCCAAACATGAAAGTGTGATTAGAATAAATAGAAAATCCAAACAGGGGGAAATCTGAAAACAAAATTTAGTAACTCAAGCAGGAACCTCAGATGTAATCCTCTATAGGAGAATACCAGAGATAGAAATAAGAATCTTAGCCCTGAATATCTGATAAAAGAAATGAATACCTAGACAAAAGAAAATGCTAAATCTAAAATCCCCTGGCATACAATATCCTGAAAAATCTGGGACACTTTGAAAATACTATCTAACAAGATGACTAGAGAACGGAGAAGCAGCTTGGGTCAAAGGTACAGAAAATAGCTTCAACAAAATCATGGACATTAGTAAGTAAAACTCCTATAGTGTTAGAAAACCCCAACATAACATGGTTAACCACTATGTAACCTATAGAAACACAGGTTTCTATAAGTTTAACTCAAAGAAACACAAGAAATACATTCTAGATCAACCATTAAAAAAAGGGGGGAAACACACACACACAGAGTCATACATATATGACCCCCATCACCACCAACAGAAGACCACCCAGCACCAACACTGACACAGCAACAATAAAATATCAGGAATCTCTGCACATCAATGGTCTCAATCTTCCCATACAAAGTCACAGACAAGCAATAGATTCACATACAGTATCCTCCCTTCTGCTAAATACAAGAACCAACCTTAATATCATGGATAGTCATTACCTCTGGATAAAATAAGATTCTAGAATATCTTTTACCACAAAACAGAGACAGAGGGGAACATCACTCAACCGTTTTATATGAGCCACTGTTACCCTGACATGCAAAATACATAAAAAGACACAGAGGAAGTAAATTACAGACTGATTTCCCATATGAAAATAAATACAAAAATTCTCAATAAAGCAAACCAAATCTAAAAACTCGTCAAAAGATAATCCACTGTGATCAAATAGGCTCCATTCAAATGATGTACAGAAAGTTAAAAATACACAAATTAATCGATCTAAATCCATTGTATATACTGGAAAATAACACATGATCATATCATTAGACACAGAAAATACCTTTGTTAATATCCAACACCCTTTCCTGATAAAAAAGTTCTGGAGTTCTAGAAGGATTAGGGATACAAGAAATATACTTCAAAATCATAAAGGCAGATTACAACAAGATATATCCACTATCAACCACAAATATAGAAAAAAGGCACCAATAAAATCAGAAAAATTCATGTTGCATAACTTCTTCCTACCAAATCAGTATAGTCTTTAATTCTTAGCTAGAACAATAAGATAGCTGAAGGAGATATAAATTGAAAGTTGTGAAAGTATCCCTATTTGCAGTAGATATGATAATATATATAAGCGACCCCAACCAATTCCACAGGAAAACTCTTACACCACATAAGCAGTTTCAACAATGGAGCTGCATATAACATTAACTCAGAAAAAAAAAAAAAAAAAACAGCAACAAACTGTAACCTTACTATATACAAATGACAGAGTGAGAAATAAATCAAAGAAACTTGTTCACATTAGCTTCAAATAATATAAAATATATCGAGGTAACTATAACAAAGCACATGAAAACTCAGATGGTAAGATCTTCAAGACTTCGAAGAAGATATCAGAAGATTTGGAAAGATGTTCCCATGCTAATTAATTGATAAGACTAATTTAGTAAAAATGGCCATCCTACCAAAAGCAATCTACAGACTCAATGTAATCCCCATAAAATTTCAACAACAATTCTTAACAGATTGTGAAAGGGGAATCTTCAGTTTCGCATGAAAAACTCAAAATCCTGGATAGCTGAAAAAAAAAAAAATCCTGAGTCATAAAGAATAGCTGGTGTCACCACCCAAACATCAAGTTGTCATACACAGCTCCAATTATAAAAATCACAGTATATCAACGCAAAACAGACATGTTGACCAATGGAATCATACTGAAATCTGAAGTCACAGATATAAATCCTCATATCAAAGGATACATTTTTTTTTTTTTTTTAAAGAAGCCTTGGGTGGGTGCGAAGATCAGGAGGGGAAAAGGGGAACATGAACAAGTATTTGGTGAAGGGGAGTCGGGGGCCAAGAGAGATGCCCTGAGGGCCAGTAGAATGATTGAAAAATACAAAATCTTCAGGAGTGGGAGGTAGGGGGACCCTCTGGAAAGTACTAGAGATCTAGGAGGTCAGAGACTTTCAGGACTTTGATGAAATGCCAAGAGTTGGGAGAGGGAACTTGTGAAGTCCACCTCCAGTAGAAACACAGGGCATCAAGTAGAGGAATGAGGTTTACAACCCACAGTAAAAATTCTGACCCAGAATTGTTCCTGTCTAAAACATTTTTATCCTGTAGGGGACAAAAATGGAGAAGAGACTGAGGTAAAAGTGGTTCAGTGACCCCCAGCTTGGGATCCCTCTCAAAGGGAAGCTCCATGTTCTGACACTTTTACTGATGCTGTGGTGTGCTCTCAGCCTAGCATGGCTGCTCTCCAAGCACCCCAACAAGGAGCTGAGTGAGACAGATGCAGATACTTAGACCCAATCAATGGATTGAAGTTTGAACCCTGTGGTTGAATTAGGGAAAGGCTGGAAGAAATTGAGGAGGAGGGAGATCCCATAGGAAGACCAGCAGTCTCAACTAACCTGGACTCTTAAAATCTCTCAGACACTGAGACGCTCCAACCAGGCAGCATACACCAGCCGATATAAGTCCCTGAGCACATACACAGCAGAAGACTGCCTGTCTGGCCTCAATAGAAGAAGATGCTCCTAACTCTTGAAAGACTTGAGACTCCAGGGAGTAGGGAGGCCTGCAAGGTAGAGGGTCATCCTCTTGGAGGGTGGCGGTGAGTGGGGTGGGGAGAGGAGGAATGGGATGAGGAACTATGGGAGGGCGAACCGGGAGACAGGTAATGATTGAATTGTATTAAAAAAAAAAAAAAAAAAGTAAATTTTAGGAAAGCCAGAAGTACACACTAGAAAAAGACAGCATCTTCAACAACATGGTGCTTCATTGAACTGATGACTGTATGTAGAAGACTGTAAATAGATCCACACCTATTGCCCTGCAAAAAACTCAATTCCAAATGGATCGAATAAAACAAATAAAATAAAAACAAATACACTGAACCTGATAGAAAAGCAATTGCGGAAATAACACTCAAATGCATTGGCACAGCGAAAGACTTTCCGAAAAGAGAACCAATAGTGCAGGCACTAAGATCATGATAAGGAAGTGGGAATCTTAGGAAAAGGAGAAGTTGTGAATATCAAAGAACACTGCCATTGGGACAAAGTGGCAGCCTACAGAACGGGAAATGGCATTTGCTATCTACACCTTTAATACAGAACTATTGTTTTTTTTTTAGCAACGCATACTCCTCAAAAATATAAAAATAACTCAAAAATTTAGTTGTCAAGAAAACAATAGTACAATTATGGATCTGTAGAGAGAATCCTCAAAAATAAAAATAATAAAAAAGAATACCCCAATTACTAAGAAAACACTTTAAGACGTGTTGAATACCCATTGTATTAAGGTAAATGGAAATCAATACTATTTTGAGATTTCATCTTACAAGACATCAGAATAACTAAAATCAACAGCATACGTGACCAGCTCACACTGGCAAAGGTCTGGAGTAAGAGAAATAGAACACAACCTCCCTGATGGTTTGAGTGTGAAGTGGTACAAGCAACTATGGTAGTCATCATAGAAGTTCCTTAAAGAAGATGGAAACTTACCTACCTCAAGATCTAGGTATATCACTCTTGGCCTATATAGAGCCAAAGTATCTTTATCATGCCACAGATTAACTTGCTCACCCCATGGTCCACTGTAGCTCTATTCCTAATATCCAAAATTTAGAAATAACCTATATGTCTCTCCACAAAGGAATGATTTGAGAAAATGTAGTATGTTTGCACACTGAAGCATCACTCAGAATTTTAATGTGTGAATTCATTACATTCACAGGTAAATGGATAGAAGTAGAAAAAAAATATATGAGGTAAGTAACATAGGCCTGAGGAAGAAGATATGGTATGCATTCTCTTATATGGGCATACTAGCAGTTCAGTCTATGATAATCAAGCTGCAGTACATAGAACCAAAAACGTACATGTGGAGTAAGGGTCTGGGCAGAGAAAGATAGTTCTCCATAGAAAAGGAAATAGAGCAAATTTTCTTTATTGGATGAGAGGATGTCAGAAGCAGAAGGAACATGTGGAAAGGAAAAATTCTGAGACAGATGAAGAAGGGTATATGGAGAGACACGTAAAATTATGGGCCATTTGAGTAGTAGTATTGAAACCTAATACAGTGGAATCTTCCTAAAATATATACAAATAACAGAAAGATCTAAATAAAATTTCAAAATAGTGGGAGACACAGAACTCCAACTGGGCTATATCATGTCACCAAATCAAGCTTTAAGTTCTAGGGTTTGGTTACATCTAACTGAGATTTTGGCCAAAGGTGTCCTATTAGTAACCCTCAAAGAGCCCAAGATATTGCCTAGAATTTAATTTGCTTTCCATGAGGTGATGTCTATTCTCAATTGCTGAGGACAACACATACACAGCTCACATGTACACGGAAAAGTTGAGTTGGTACCTACATGTATTCTTCACATCTACCTGCTAGTGTCTTTGATAAAGAAAAGTACTCTGCATGCAAACAAAAGAGAAATGTAGACCAATTCAGCCACAAATGTTTTTGATCTACAATTATGTCAAACTGACAGATATGTTAGAACAATTATGGCACAAAGTTTGTAGGAGTAACCAATTAGTGGTGTGGCTGTGGGACCATTCCATGTGATGGAACCCTAGCCAACACTGCTTAGTTACCAAGAATCTGAGTCTAAATAGCCCAGGGACCTTAGCATAACAACAACACTACAGTTCTAAAGTTAAAAACAAACAATTAATTAATTAAATTTTAAGAACCTAATATCAGATTATTCCAAGATCAGTACCATCTTCAACAATCATCAGAGAAGCTTCCTCCTGCAAAAGATTGGATAAGAAATTGGAGATCCAATTTCTGACATATAGAGAGTGGAACACCTTGGAACATTCCACTGTAAAGGTGATGTTCTTGATCAAATCCCTCTACTCAGACTCTTGATATCCAATGGAATGTGAGTTGGATGAAGTGTAAAAGCCAGGTGGGATAGAAGTCACCAAGGAAGCATAGCCTTCTAAATAGACATGATTGATGCACATATGAACTTGCAGAAGAAGCATGCACATGGCCTGCAAGAGTATACAACAATGGATCCTGAATTCCAAAAGGAAATGGACACATGACCCAATCCCTAACCCAGAAGCAACCTTCAGTTGACAACCACTTTGAAACTGAAAGTCAACCTTACTCCAAAGCAACCTCACTAGGGAAACAGACTAGGTATGGCTTCAGGCACAGCTACAGATGATCAAAAGAAAATAAAGGCAAGAGTGTGTCTTTGACAGTTCCTTTTCTCAGAATGTCACATCAGAGCATCTGGGTTCTTATTTTATAATCTCACTTTTTAATTTTTTATTTTACTTATTCAGTTTTTGAATTTTCTCTTTAGACCTTATAGGTTCTTTGGGTTTATAGTATGGCTTCAGTTTACTGTTCTCCTGGGTTTTTTTCCTTCTCTTCGTACATCCTATTGAATTATTGTGTGCTGGTTTTGTTTTCTCTTCTATGTTATTTTATGTTTCTTTTATTGTCCCATAAAACCCCATTAATTTTCTAATGAGTACAGAAAGAGAGTAGACACAGATGATGACATAGGCAGATAACAGCATGAGAAGAGTAGCAGAAGTGGCAAGTAAGTCAGAATATATAGTGTGAGGAAAAATATCTAGCTTAATTAAAAGGAAAAAAAGACATATTGAAAACACATTACATATCATAGCTTTGTATTAATTTTGATAATGTTTACAGCATTTTCTATAAAACAAATTAATGGTATGCTTAATAAATTTCCTTGATACTGGATTCAGGAGGCAGATCTTAACAGCACTATCCATATCTCAAGGTTATAAGAAGATTCCATAGAAATATTAAGACTGTCAATGGAAGTCTTTTCATTGTTAGAGATCGCAGACATCTTTGTGGTGTCATTATTTAATTTCATGGAAGCTACGTATCAAGTCATCTCTGTCCAGTCCATTTGCTAGAAAGACACCAGGACAGTCTGATATTCCTAAAAGTATGGAATACCCTAACTAATTTACTTACTTTTGCATATATTTATTTAATCTTTTCTTTTAATATATCCATTTACCTTCTTAATTAAAATTTGCTCAGGTGAAAAAGTACCAAGTGGCTATTTTCTAAAAACATGTTCAAAATTTTGCCCTTAACCTCCTGTAATTACAACTTGTTCAATTACATTTATTTTCAAAGTATAACAAAAGATAGCTTCCTTAATACAACTTGCAGCATATTTCCTGTCAGAGGCTTCAGTCATTTGGTTCTATTTGTTTCTAAATCTCCTCTTTGGTTGTCTTTATTAAAGCTACACAGTATTCTCAGAGTGAAATGTGTTGTGTCCACATCCCATAGGCAATAGCTTCTTTCTCCTTTGCCATGGTATTTTGAGTAGATACTTTTATTTAAATACTACATTTTGTTTCGTATGTGAAAAATCAATCTCTAACTTTCTTGAGAATCCTACACAAGACATACTCTCCTTTACCTTTCTAGTGCTCAATAAAGAACCCTACCTGGTCCTTGGTTCGGAAACAACATGGAGTTGGGAAGAAATGAAATAAGGAAATTGGGCCATCCATTGATAGTGATCCAACATCCAAGAGAGGACTTGCTAATAATGAATGTGTGATGTTCTCTATAAACAGGGAAAGGCAAAAACTTCTCAAAGCAGCTGGTTTACTTGTTTATTTGCTGGGATGTGACAATATTATTCTATATTATATTTTATATGGGCCACAACTCACAATATACTTGTTTAATAGTATGATTGACCTAATGACATCATTAGTGAAGACTATAATCAATCACAGTGATATATGGTGACCTTTCAAGTAGTGGAAGTTATAATCACCTCAGGTGATTTATGATGTAGACACAGATGAGGAAAAATGTATTGTACATCAGTCTTCTATGTAGAAAGCCCTGCATATGTAGATTCTGTTCCTTAACACAACTGTAGATGATATTGTTTGCTATGTGTAACTGACATCTAATTCATTTACCAGGAACAACAATCAATGGGTAGTTTGTAAAAGTCATGAACTGTAGCCACATTGGACAGTAGTGGTTTATGTGTTATTTTTCTATTTTTTTAAAAATTAATGTATAACATTTTTGAATTTTATAGATACAATGTGATAAGATTCATAACCCTACATAATCTTTCTAGAGTTTAGCTCCTCCTGCCTACCTAACTTCATTCTTTCTCCATTTCCTTGTAATGAGAATTTAGTTAACTGCTTTGCCCTTGGTGGGAGTCGTGAGTGCTGCACCTGCCAAAGAGTTCTCTAGATTTGTGAATGAGACACATCTACTTGCACCTCGCAATACACATGTGCACACACACACACACACACACACTCCCACACCACAGACACTCACACACACAGACACATACACACACATACAACACACACACACACACACACACACCACACTCACACACACACACAACACTGTCATTTCTAATCTTCCCCATGGCTAGCATGCATTTTCCCCTTCAACTTTCCTGAATCAACTTGTTAAATCAACATTTAATTTCTGCTACCCAGACTAACTCGGGGGTGGGGGGGTGATCCCTCTGGCAACTTTCTGAATTCTTACATGGCTGGTTGCTTTCTGTCCTGTGGCTGTTATGTCTAATCTATGACCCCTCCTCCCTAGGTTCCTTGCCAGTACAATCTAATTAGAATCAATCCCTAACACTTTCTCTCCCCTTTCTCTGTGCCTGTCCCCAACTTTGTTCTTTTCTATTTCCCCTCTTCCCCATGTTGAATATTGTTTGTGTTGCTTGACCATTTCTGGCCATAAAGCCCTGCCCTGGGGCCTTCACTGAGGCCTATTCTGGAGTATTGGAGAAATAACTGGCATCACAACCATTGGGGAAAACAAAACACCATACACACACACAGAAACAAACAAACAAAACATCAACAACAGCTAAATCTAATTTTTCTTATTCCAGGAGCACCACCAAACCAAATGTCAATCAGTCCTCAGCTAGGGTAGAGACTTTATGTCTAGTTTCCCTCCTCTAAGATGGGAGATTTTGATGGCTTGTGTGGGTTGGCCTAGTCATTGTGAGTTTTTACGTGCAACTGTTCTCTTATGTCTGAAGTAACTGAAGCAGAGGCTGTGGAGGAATGCTTCTTACTGGCTTGCTCCTCCCTCGCTTGCTAAATTTCCCTCTTTTGTACAACTTCTTACCAGCTATCTATGGGTGGCACCACCCACATTGAGCTTGGGCTCTCTCATATCAATCACCAATCAGGAAAATGCCTAACAGGCTTGAGTAAGACATAGTCTGGTGAGGGGATTTTCCCCTTTGAGGTTTCTTCCTCTCGGATACCTCTAGCCTGTGTTAATTTTAGATAAAACTAGGCCGCATATTATCTAAAGCAGAATAACCAAATGTTAAATATTTAAGCAGAGAGGGATGTAGGAGCTTAAATGAAAGATAATGTCCAAAGTAACTTGGAAAACTACTATGCTGTAAACCTACCAAGTGTTGCCTCAAAACAGAGTTTGAGGCAAGATAGTTACCATTAGTAACTATCAGGATAATCCTGATCATAGAATCAGGGATTTACTAAATGAATCTCAGTGGGTGTGGGATACCTACAAAGAAACATCTCAAGACGATAAAATCTTTTGCTACCTCACTTATTTGCTCAGCAGAGTGGGTATTAAGATAGTATTGCTAAAGACAACTCACACCTTGATTGAAAGGTATAGAAAAGTCAGACTGAAACTGGGCAGGAAGCTCTCTTCTAGTGGACTAGCTTTAATGATTTAATGGGCTATGGGGTGGGGGAGGATGCATCAGTAGTCTCACACAATTTTATCTTAACAAACTACAATACAAACATACCAGACAAGATATCCCAGGATAGTTTAGCATGACAATTGTTATGAAGATAACTAACTCCTTTATTGTAGGATTTAAGGACTATACAGAATAGAGAAGCAATCTTTGTCTGGTACTATATACCCAATCAAAACTGCATCCTTAGAGAGGGAATGCATCCTAGAGTAATACATCACTATTCTTGCTTAGCAAATTTGACAGAGGATCAATTGATCTACTGTAATAGCCATTCTTAATTGTCAGTTTTAACTGCATTACGAATGAGCCTAAACCAAATTCCTTAATGAAAACCTTGACAAAGAAAGAGACAAAATAACAAAATAACCAAACAACACTTCCCACCTTGTTTTAATAAGGAATGCAGTAATCAGACATGACCCGTGGTGGTTCCACATTCTGTTTCTTCCCTCGAGTTTACCAGACTCCAGGGACTTCCATGTTATAGCTCTTTTAGATAGTGTAACAGTTAGTGCTTTTAATTTATTATTTATTTATTTATTTATTTATTTAATCATTCCATTGTTTTACATCGCAAATGATATCCCACTTCCTGGTTACATCTTTCACCAATTCCTCATCCCACATTGGTCCTTACCTACCCATCTGCCCACATGAGGGTGCTCCCCCACCCAACCATCCTCTCCCTCCAGCCCCAGACCACCTCAGCATCCCTTTACACTGGGGAATCAAACCTCCATGGGACCTCCTATTGCTGTCAGGCAAGGCCATCCTCTGCTACATATGTATCTGGAGCTATGGATCCCTTCAGGTACACTCCTCATTTGGTGGTCTAGCCTCTGGGAGCACTGGGTGGTCTGTCCAGCCTATATTGTTTTGTCCAATGGTGTTGAAACCCCCTCAGCTTCTCCTGTCCTTCTGCCAGCTCCCCCAGGGTTCCCTTAGCTCAGTCTGATAGTTGGCTCCAAGCATTCACATCTGTATTGGTCAGTTTATGAGCCAGGCCTCCCCAAGGAACCAACACAGCAGAGTCCCATCAGCAAGCTCTTTATTTGAGATGAAGCAAAGTCTATAAAAACCTTGTAGAGTGGGAATGGTTTTTGTTCTTTTTGTTTTGTTTTGTTTTATTGTTTTGTATTTTGAAGGTGAATGTACGATGATTGAGGCTTAAGGTGTGTTAATATGCCTCATTTGCATGATGACGTATTCCAGGTGCTTGCCAGACAGGAGAAGAAGTCAAACTCTTAATTTTTGCCAAGGACGAGTGACACTCCTCAGGGAAAGGATATGGGGTTTGGCTCGTCAGATAAGGTCAGGCAGAGGAGAGAAAGAGAGGATTCACTAGGAATGTGAATCCTCCATTTTATATCCAGAGCTCAGGAGAGCGATCTAGTATCATCCAACAATGGCCTTGACATAAACTTTCAGATAATTGTTTATTTCTTTTATTTGTTCACAAACTAACCATGAAAATAAAGAAGACATTCAATAAGATTAATGAAATGGATAAGTATCTGTTAAGTATATATTGTAATTTGGTATCTATTTGCGTGGAACCTATACCAGGCCTTAGCTCAAGCAGTCTACCTCAGTGCCCGGGGACGAGCAACTGAGAAGGAAGAACAGGAAAGTTAGCCTGAATATGCCTTTAATAAAACTCTCAAAGTTTATAACCACATACATCTAAAATGTTAACGCTTGATATGGGTTCATATCTTAAGGTATGAATTAATATTTGTAATCTTTTTAAATTTAATTATATATGTGTATTAGCTTAGCTTGTGCTGTCACAAGACTAGTTTTAAGGAAAGGTATTACTTACCTTACTTAATAAACATCCCCAGTACTAGAAACATTTTAAACACTATTAAATATATGGACTTTATATTTCCAAAATATACACCACTGTTTATTTATAATTTAAATGTTTCTCTTTATGAGGGACAAATTAATACCAAAGTTGTGAACACCATAATTTTATATTTATCTGAAATTATCCATAGACATTTAAGTTTCTGTATACATACACATACACAAATATACACACACAAACACACACACACACACACACACACACACACACACCTTAAAGGAAGTTTAGTCACTTGAGCTGACAATGCTCCCCACAAAAATCACACTAACAAATTCCCAGTATTATGTATGAGAAGCCTCATTTTGAATGGTTGGTTAGGGCATTTCAAGTGACTCACAAAACAATTTAGATTATTGATGTCGCCTTTAATTGTCTCTCAAGGATTCAGAGTGGCACCCTATTGCTGAAGGCACCATATACCTAGAACAAAGGACTGAGATATTTTGTGCTGAGTCAAAACCCAAAGCCAAGATCTGAAGTTTGGCTTCTATGAGTCTAGAAAATACTTTTGTAAACAGCCAGCTGGGGAATACAACTGAACAATCTTACCAAGCAGTCTTACCAAGCAGCAATATTTGTGAACCACTATGCTTACCCACATGGCAAGATATGCATAAATTTGTAATGGTGGACATTGACAGGCTAGTGGCAGCCAATAGTATTCTAATTGGACTCAAAGTCTGCTCAACAGGAAGGAAATCATTTCTAATACTGAAAAGCTATTGGAGTTTTTCATGACGATGAGGTCATGAAACTTAGAAAATAATCTACTACTGCCTCTTTGCTAGACAAGCATAATTCTTCACCACAATCTAAATTTTATCCTAATATGTGAATAATTGTTCTAGTATTAAGAAAATACTTTATATTTGTAACTAACAACCTTTATAAAAGAAGTCTCCTGCTACAGAAAAGTGGAAACATTGAAGAAGAACCAAAATGAAAAATAATGCAGAGGCCAGCCCTTGATCATCGGTCATGTTCATCACATCATTTGCATCTGTTGCTCAGGAAAACAGTGCAGAGGACATGAAGAAAAGATTGTAAGAACCCAAATGCCAGGAAGTCATCCAAGATCCTGTCTCTGCTAGAAATAGCTCCATAAACAAAATGAAAACAAGGGCAATGTCAGTGTACATCATGGCTCAGAGCAGGGGAAACTAGCAGGGTTCCACACCTCAACTAGGAGCTATAAACAAGCTCTAAGAGGAGAATTCATTTCTGCCTGGAATGGGCCCTGTTATTTGTTTCCTAATGCTGAGAGATCAGCCTTGAAAATGTATGTACCATCAAAAAGACATCACCAACAAAACAGGCTTATTAGGTTGCATACATATATGCATATACTTATATGTACCACACACAAACACAACACACACAGGTGTGTGTGTGCATAAGTATGCATGCATGCATACTTGTATCATCATAAAGATCAAAGTAAAAAAGGGGCTATCACTTGAGAATGGAAGTCAAATGGTACTTTCAGGGAGGGTACACACGAGGGGCTGGAGGAAGAACAAGAAAGGAGTCTAATTCTATTTCAGTCAAAAATGTACTTTAGAAATTTAAAGTGAGATGCAAATTATTTCATGTGGTTGTTGTATATTCCTGAAACCTTGAGATTTACAAGATTATGCCTCTGAATTTTGTCACCATGTTCTTTCATGTGGCTTGTTATTGATATTTCATTTGAAATCCCTAGTTAACTAGGGTACTATTAGGCATCTGAATACAGTGAAAGTAAAGGTCTTCAGAAACATGTTACTCAGAAATGATTAAAGGCAGAACAGCTCATCCATACCATTAAACACGATTGACTGATGATTTTATTCTCATGTGCATTGTCACATTGCAGAGTCCTATCAATCCAATACTTTATTGTTAGTGGCAATACGCTTGGTGTGTAATCTCTGACACATTAGCAAGCAAATGATTCTGGTTTTTCACAAATGTATTGTAGAAGCTGTTTAATACTTGTTTGCTTACCCATAATGGTACAAAATGTGTCTATAATTACTGTCGTGGGGCTGAGTCTATACCATCTGGTGTGGAATAAAAATGTTTATAACTAGGCTTACTAGAGTGGAATATATATTCTGAACCATTACTGCAAAGCCATTCATTCTTTCTAATAACCTACTCGCTATATGATCACAGACTAATGAGTAGAACCAGTTGAGACTGGGAAACTTTAACAAAAACATTATACTCTATCACTGACTGAGCTCTCTCATTGAAGAAATGTTAAAAATGTATCTATATAAAGCTTATATCCGAAGACATTATTGAATTCACTGAGTGTCCAATAACATCTATGATACTCAGAAACATAACAGCCAAATGTTGATTCAGTGATGACTTAAAAATAAATTGTTGCATGACCATTGCTTATGTGATTTGTGTTTTTGATGCTTCCCTTATCCTCATCCCTTAAAAAGAAGTAATTTTGGGCAGAAATCTAAATCCTAGGCTAGAACAAAGTAATTTCAGGCAGGAATCTAAATCTTAAGCCAGAACAAAGAAGTAGGCTTTAGGCATGAAAATGACTTTGGGCTAGGATAGGGAAGTAGGCTCAGATATTTATCCTGATAAGCCCTTAGAAAAAATGATCACAGGAGTGATCTTGGGAATCTGTTTATTGTCCTGCATGTTCTTTGACTATCTGGGTTTATTATCTTGCTTGTTCCTTGCCTATTTGCATCCATTGTATTGCTAGTTCCTCGAGCTAGAATTGACTTTAAAAGTTGCATGTAATTTAAATGGTATAAAAGAAAAAAAGGAGGAGGAGAAATGGAATAGGGGGTTAATGGGGAGGAGGGGAAATGGGGAAAGAGGATAACATCTGAAATGTAAATAAATAAAATATTGCATAAAAAATAATTGAAAAAAATTAAAAAGAAAACATCTTTAAAGGATTTATGTCTATTTTGTGTATATTCAGCCTCTAAAATGGAGAAACATGTAATTCAGAATAAACAGAAACATAATAAAAGATAAATTACTAATGCGAACAATAAAATTATCTTTGCTATCTATACATCAAAAGTAACTTATAAGTAAGTAGTTCATTTTGTTCAACATGAAGATATAACAGCAATTACCTATCTCAATGCACTTTGATGCTATGTATTTACAAAAGCAACAGTTGTTTACCTGGATCTAGAAAATGTATTCAGTTTAATTAGCTGATCAAACACACACACACACACACACACACACACACACACACTGTGGAGTGAAAAATTATAAGACCATTTTATGAAATATATGTAGACTTTTTCTTTGCCCTTAGACCTGAGCAGAAAAAGTGAAAGTTCCAGAACTCGGAACTGAAAATAAGATTTCAGGCCTTCACTGCCTTGGGACACATTCCGGGTGGGTGGAGGACATTATCCCTGAATCAGAGGACACTTGCTGAATTACACTCCTCAAGCCTCAGGGAGTAGACCCCCACCTGTGGGTGGGAAAAGCCCAAAACAGGAAGACACATTCCTGACCACAAAAAGATACAAGTCATCTAGGTGGGGCTTTGACAGGAGAAAGTGAGAAATATTTAACCTGAAATAGTTGGTAATGACAAGGTAGGGCACAGTGACATGGTAAAGCTACATTCTTGAGAGAAATGAGTGTGCAGTGATTTTCACATGACTGGATCATTTGGGCTGGATTCCTCTGAAATGTTCTACTGTTCTTGGTTACCCTTCCCTCCCTTGGTCTTCCCAGTGTTATGTTCAAAATTTGTAAAACAACTAATCATGTGTAACCACATGAAAATGCAACCAATCATGTGTAACCACACAAAAATTCCTTCCTTCCTCACCCCATGCTATAAAAAAAAAACCTCAGCTTGCTGGCCTTTTGTCAAAATTCTGTTCCTGCATGGATGAGCAGTTTTGACTGTTGACTAGACAACTCTCCCCAATAGACCTCTGCTGATTGCATCCAGGTATGGTTTCTTGTGATTTTTGGGTGGTTGTGATTTCCTGAGACTTGAGGAAGGGTCTCCCGAGTTTGGGTCTTCAACACACACACACACACACACTCAGGAGTTTGCTGAAAAAATTGGCTTTGCTGAGAAAGCAAGTCATCCTGGATATTAAAATTTATTTGATTTTATGCCTTATATGTAGATACTGCTCAGGCTTTAGATTGAAATCTAGAGAAACCCAAAAAAAAAAAAATTTCAGAAAAGTTCCCAATTTTGTATATCCATACTAAAATACACAAATGGAGTTAAAAATGAATTCAATTAATTGAAAATGAGATGGTGATTCATCCATAAAAATAAAAATAAAAACTCTATCCAATACTATACAGGGATAGATCTTAAATGAATACGATATAAATAAAAAGAAACTTGGATCAAATTATGAATTATTTCCTTTGTAATTGGAGAAAACCAAACTTATATTGTTGTTTTTCGAACATCATAAATTCTTATTAATAATATATCAATCACAATGCTGCCTGAGCAGAGGGGATCTCAGCCTAGGTTGAACATGTGTTAGAAAAATAATAGTCTGTTGAGGGGCTGGGTCTTTCAGATGGGCTTGCCCAGTGTCAGCAGTTTGAGCCAACATCCAGAAACATATTATCAACTATCAGGTGATCCTTCCTTGCCTGTAGACATAGAGCATGTGGAGGGTAGACATAGAGCACGTGGAGGGTAGCTCCTACTGGATGTGTCACAGTTGTCTCATTGGCTTTTATTCCTAGTCTTTTGGTAAACTCAGATTAAAAGATTAAGAGATAAAGTATCACTTTGGTATGAAAAATAAGAAAGACTCTGATGATGTTTACAATCTTTAATAACTTGAAATGGAGGTGGGGAAAGAAACAAACAAAAACATTTCAGAACTACTGGTCAAAAACCAACCAATTTTGTATACTTTGGCAAATTAACATTCAGAAAATCATGGGAAAAAGAATAAAGTAAATAAAATATCTGAAAAAAGTCACATTCACCGTATATATCCCAGGCAGCTAGGTATATTCCAACCAAGGAAATGATTTCTTAGATACAAAAGAAAAACACATCAGCCATTGTTATAGGTTATTACAGTAATGAGCAATTTACAGAGGAAGGAGGGCCATGAAGAGGGTTCTTGATAGAACATGAAGAGATGTTTCAATTGTAGAAGAAGCCTGTAAGAGCTAAGAAGAAATGCTCAGATGTTGAGCAAACTCACACAAACTTAGTGTAGAGTGAAGATTAAATATCAAGATGTTGGTGACACATACACTTTTATACGTAATAGTTAAGACAAATCAAATATATTTTAAATAAACATAAAATGTGTGAGTATGTGTGTGAAGTGTGTATATATGTGCATGTTTGTTTTTGTGTGAGGGAGAGAGAGAGAGAGAGGGAGAGAGAGAGAGAGAGGAGATGATTCTGGGAATGATCTCAGTTACTTTCTATTGACATATAGACTCAGACTGTCAAATTTTCCATACAAAATTTTACATGAAATATTTCAATATATTCTGTCAAAATGATATGAATTAGGTAAAATGGGTATTTCTTGTCAATTCTAAAAGCAGAAATAAAATATTAATATATTTGTCTTTATAAAGTTCTGATTAGCATCATTTTCTAAAATAGACAAAACCAAAAAATAAGTAAAATTGAGTTTTTTTTTAAACATAATAGCTTTATTCTACTGTGTAGCTCTTAGTGTAATATTACTACAATCTGTACAAATATAATATATGTACATTATTTGTATATGACCTAAAGTAAGGTACATGAGTAACTACTTTACTTTTTACTCTCTTACAGTAGAACAAGGGAAAATAATTTCTTATGCATTTGATTAGCTGATTTCCACAGTCTGACAGCACATTCTATTTTGAAATTGTGAAGAAAGAACCATTTTGAAGTAACGCTTGTGGCAATATAAAATGCTGGGAAAAAAAATCAATGCTTGTATGTGCTGGTTGTTGTTGAATTAAAAGAGAATTTTATTTTGATTTTATTTATTTCCTTCTTTATATCATCCTTTTTTCTCACATTCATTTAAAATAATGTTTGTATGTCATTACGTATAGCATGGAGTCATTATACTAACAACATCAAAGCACTTATTTTTTACAAAACTGTGTGTGTGCATTCATGTGAGTATGCATGCATGAGTATATATGTGTGCATGTACTTTAGATAGAAAGCAGAACTCACAGATGGTAATGTATGTTATTATAGAATGTCACCGATATCCCACTGGAAATCTTTTAAAGGTATTCTACATTTTAGCTTCTTAATAGAATTGTTAATATATTAAAACTAATGAACCCTATAGTCATAGTAGATATTTCTAGGACATACCTTATATAGAAAAGTTAAAATGTTGGACAGGAAACTACCTATTTAAGGAAAGAAGAAACTGTTTAAGTTTAATTTGTTAATTACTTTTATGTTTTTTGTTCTTGTTGTTGCTCTTGTTGTTGTCTTGAGATTACAATGTAATTGCATCATTTTCCAGTTCCCTTCCAACTTCACCTCTCACATGTTCCTATTGGAAGACCTAATGTACCATGTGGTCTATTTAAAGTCTATAGGTTTCTTTTCAGTAAATGTTGTATATGTATATGCATACATATCTGCATTCCTAAATACAACCTGCTCAGAATGTATGTATGTATGTATGTATGTATGTATGTATGTATGTATGCGTAAAGGACTGAAAACTAAATGCTGGACAACAATTTGGTGTTATTTTCTCTGAGATTACTGCTCCCACTGTCTTTATTCATTAGTTGCTTCATTCATGTAGTTATTTGTGAAGGTGTGAGGTCTCCTGGAGTTTAACCTTCCAATTCCCACGTGTCTATCATTGTCCTTCTTCAGTTTATGTTCACATGGTGATGTTGGTGAGATTCTATTGATGTTGAGTCTGGCATTACTAGAAAACAATAAAATGGCTTATGCTATGTTGTTTGTTTTGGTTCCAATGTCTCAAAAATCATAAAAAATTATACATATACAAACATCTGTAATATGCCTATCTGTGTATTAATGTATATATATAGTTTAAATAAAATTTTCTCAACCAGGCTGACCATGATACCACCAAGATCTGAAGACCATCTAGCAAAAGTCCCAGCTGACACCAGGCATAATGCTGTCTTTTGAGTTTTTTGGTCCAGGTTGTCCAAGAAACTCATAAAACATTATAGACTACTGACATTGTGCCTGCTTGTTCTCCAGAGGGCGAACATAAGCCTTTATTGATGAAAACACTATGTATTACATATGGCAGACTCTTAGATGAAGTTTATTTTTAAAAGTGTTTGAAATATAATTCCAGAACATAGAAAAATAACCTTTCAAAGGTTGAAAGGTGTACAATAGAGAAATGTGAATAGGATAGTTTATGTCTTACACTCTACTTTGTAACTGTTTTACTGAAATTTCACTTCTTCACAGTAAACATGTATTCAAGAACTTGAACTTTAATTATTGGATGAGATGATAGAGGGCACATATGTTAATAGAACCCCCAAGCATCCTAATTATCGAACAGAGTGGAAGTGTAACAGTTTATGTGTTTATTTTTGTCTTTATTTTTTGTTCCCTTATCCATTACTAATAGTTATATTTTGATTCTAATCAAATTTCAAAAGTTAATTTGCAGTTTCGCTGCAACTAACCCTAAAATAACTCCACATAAATTAATATTGAACACACACTCATTAGTAGGTAGACCACAATAGACATAACTTCATAGATAATTATAGATATTTGTAGAGTTGTGCTATAATTTTAAAACCTATTTTACACAGTTACATAAAAATTACATCATTATAGGAGGTAAACAAATTTCAAATGTGAGAAGGCAGAATGACACAGAAGAGTAGAATCAGTTGTGGTGAATCAATACTGTAGCACATAGGCTCGTATATTTGGACACTTGATTCCCAGTTTGTGCCACTCTTTAGAGGGGTGGTGAATTCTTCAGTAGACAGTTCCTTGATGGAGAGAGCAAGTCACTGGGGGAGTGATTTGAGGGTTTATAGCTTTGTTCAACTTCCTGCACTTTCTGTACTGTGAGGAGACAGCTCTTATTCCTGCTGTTATTCCAGGACTTCCATTCCCCTGTGAACACTATCCTGGAAACCAAAGGGAAAATTAACCCTTTTTTTCTTAAGTTTTTTTTTTTTTTTCTTTTTGGGCATAGTTTTATTTTACTACAACAATAGAAACATGACTAATCTATTGATTTCATTTAATTTTGTAAAATATTGAATTTCATTCAAATCATCCAATGTCATCTGACACATC